>NW_027195342.1:145000-214842 GCF_038502225.1 Cherax quadricarinatus | reverse complement strand
CAGTTTGAAAATCTATGAATTTTAGCTAAAAAATCAGGTTTGTCTGATAATTGTTCTAAATGCTGCAAATCGTCGAAATATGCAGTAAAACATCATTTTACCATATTTTTCGATTTTTTTCAATGCTTCAGGTATTTCACATATTTCAGGTATTTCATATATTTCATATATTTTTTAAAAATACCAAAAGCATTGAAAAAATCGAGGAACATGGTAAAATGATGTTTTACTGCATATTTCGACGATATAGAGCATTTAGAACGCTTTTCAGACAAACCTGATTATTTATCTAAAATTCAGGGATTTTCAAACTTTTTTATCAGAATTACTGATGGAATTGAAATTCTCGAGCATTTTCAACATTTTAAACTATATTAAATATTTTTCAGAAAGACCATGAAATATAGATGAAATTCAGAAATAATTTTGAATATTTCATTCATTTTCTTAAAAATAAGCAAAAGCATTGAAAAAATCGAAATATATGGTAAAATGATGTTTCATTGCATATTTCCACGATTTGGAGCATTTAGAACGCTTTTCAGACAAACATGATTTTTTGGCTAAAATTCATGGATTTTCAAACTTTTTCATCAGAATTACTGATGAAATTGAATTTTATGCTGAAAGTAACTTAAATATGACATTTTAGTGTAATATTGTGTCAACAAATATTTCAAGTTTGAAAATACATGTATTTTAGCTAAAAAGCAAGGTTTAATTGGAAAGTGCTCTAAATGGTGAAAATCGTCCAAATGTGCAGTAAAACATAATTTTACCATTTTTTTCAATTTTTTCAATGCTTCATGTATTTTTAAAAACAGCAAAAGCTTTGAAAAAATCGAGAAATATGGTAAAATGATGTTTTATGCATATTTCGACGATTTCGAGCATTTAGAGCACTTTTCAGACAAACCTTACTTTTTAGGTAAAATACATGGATTTTCACACTTGAAATATGTATTGACACAATACTACATTAAAATGTCATATTTAAGTTGCCTTCAGCATAAAATTCAATTCCATCAGTAATTCTGATAAAAAAGTTTGAAAATCCATGATTTTTCTCTAAAAAATCAGGATTGTCGGAAAATTGATCTAAATGCTCCAAATCGTCGAAATGTGCAGTAAAACATCATTTTGCCATATTTTTCGAATTTTTCAATGCTTTTGCTATTTTTAAAAATATATATGAAATATTCAAAATTGTTTCTGAATTTCATCGAATTTTTGTGGGCTTTTTGAAAAATATGTAATATACTTAAAAATGTTGAAAATGCTCGGAAATTTCAATTCCATTAGCATTTCCGATAAAAAAAATCAGGTTTGTCTGAAACGTCGTCTCAATGCTCCAAATCGTCGAAACATGCAGAAAAACATCATTTCACCATATTTTTCGATTTTTTTTCAATGCTTCTGCTATTTTTAAAAATACCTGAAGCATTGAAAAAATCGATAAATATGGTAAATGATGTTTAACTGCACATTTCGACGACTTTCAGTATTCAGAGCACTTTTAAATTAAAACTTACATTTTAGCTAAAATACATGGATTTTCACACTTGAAATATTTATTGACACAACCCAACACTAAAATGTCATATTTAAGTTACTTTCAGCATAAAATTCAATTCCATCAGTAATTCTGATAAAAAAGTTTGAAAATCCATGAATTTTAGCTAAAATATTAGGTTTGTCTGAAAAGTGTTCTAAATGCTACAAATCGTTGAGATATGCAGTAAAACATCATTTTGCCATATTTTTCGATTTTTTCAATGCTTTTGCCATTTTTTAAAATAATATATGAAATATTCAATATTATTTGTGAGTTTTATCTAAATTTCATGGGCTTTTTGAAAAATATGTAATATACTTTAAAATGTTGAAAATGTAAGAAAATTTCAATTCCATCAGTAATTCTGATAAAAAAGTTTGAAATTCCATGAATTTTACTAAATAATCAGGTTTGTCTGAAGTGTTCTAAATGCTCTAAATGGTAGAAATATTCAGTAAAACATCATTTTACCATATGTCTCGAATTTTTCAATGATTTCGGTATTTTTAAAAAATACATGAAATATATGAAATACCTGAAATGTGAAATACCTGAAGCATTGAAAAAATCGAAATATATGTAAAATGATGTTTTAGTGCATATTTCGACGATTTGGAGCATTTAGAACACTTTTCAGACAAACCTGATTTTTTAGCTAAAATTCATGGATTTTCAAACTTTTTTATCGGAATTACTAATGGAATTGAAATTTTCAAGCCTTATCAACATTTTAAAGTATATTACATATTTTTCAAAAAGCACATAAAATTTCCATGAAATTCATAATAATTTTGAGTATTTCATATATTTTTTAAAAATACCAAAAGCATTGAAAAAATCGAAAAATATGGCAAAATGATGTTTTACTGCATATTTCGACGATTTAGAGCATTTGGAACACTTTTCATATAAACCTGATTTTTTTGGCGATAATTCATGAATTTTCAAACTTTTTCACCAGAATTACTGATTGAATTGAATTTTATGCTGAAAGTAACTTAAATATGACATTTTAGTGTAGTATTGTGTCAATACATATTTGAAGTGTGAAAATTCACTTATTTTTGCTAAAAAGTAAGGTTTGTTTGAAAAGTGCTCTAAATGCTCCAAATCGTCGAAATATGCAGTAAAACACCATTTTACCATATTTGTCGATTTTTTCAATGCGACAGGTATTTTTAAAAATAGCAAGTGCATTGAAAAAATCGAAAAATATGGTAAAATGATATATTACTGCATATATCGACGATTTGGAGCATTTAGAGCACTTTTCAAACAAACCTTACTTTTTATTTGAAGTACATGGATTTTCACACTTGAAATACGTATTGACACAATACTACATTAAAATGTCATATTTAAGTTACTTTCAGCATAAAATTCAGTTCAATCAGTAATTCTGATAAAAAAAGTTTGAATATCCATGAATTTTAGCTAAAAAATCAGGTTTGTCTGAAAAGTGATCTAAATGCTCTAAATCGTCGAAATATGCAGTAAAACATCATTTTTGCAATATTTTTAGATTTTTTCAATGCTTTTGGTATTTTTAAAAAAATATATGAAAAATTAAAAATTATTTCTGAACTTCATCGAAATTTTATGGGCTTTTTGTAAAATATATAATATACTTTAAAATGTTGAAAAGGCTCGAAAATTTAAATTCCATCAATAATTCTGATAAAAAACTGAAAATCCATGAATTTTAGCTAAAACATCAGGTTCGTATGAGAAGTGTTCTAAAATCTCCAAATCGTCGAAATATGCAGTAAAACATAATTTTACTATATTTTTCGATTGTTTCAATGCTTTTGCTATTTTTAAAAATACCTGAAGCATTGAGAAATTTGAAATATAAGGTAAAATGATGTTTTACTGCATATTTCGACGATTTGGAGCATTTAGAACAATTTTCAGACAAACCTGATTTTTTATCTAAAATTCATGGATGTTCAAACTTTTTTATTAGAATTACTGATGGAATTGAATTTTAAGCTGAAAGTAACTTAAATATGACATTTTAGTGTAGTATTGTGTCAATATATATTTTAAGTGTGAAAATCCATGTATTTTACCTAAAAAGTAAGGTTTAATTGAAAAGTGCTCTATATTCTGAAAATCGTCGAAATATGCAGTAAAACATCATTTTACCATATTTTTCGATTTTTTTCAATGCTTCATGTATTTTTAAAAATAGCAAAGGCTTTGAAAAAATCGAGTAATATGGTAAAATGATGTTTTACTGCATATTTCGACGATTTGGAGCATTTAGAGCACTTTTCAAACAAACCTTACTTTTTAGCTAAAATACATTTATTTTCACACTTGAAATATGTATTGACACAATACTACATTAAAATGTCATATTTAAGTTACCTTCAGCATAAAATTCAATTCATTAAGTAATTCTGATAAAAAAGCTTGAAAATCCATGAATTTTAGGTAAAAAAATCAGGTTTGCCTGAAAAGTGTTTTAAATACTCTAAATCGTCGAAATATGCAGAAAAACATCATTTTGCCATATTTTTCGATTTTTTCAATGCATTTGCTATTTTTAAAAATACCTGAAACATAGAAAAAATGGAAAACATGGTAAAATGATGTTTTACTGGATATTTCGACGATTTGGAGGATTTAGAACACTTTTCAGAGAAACCTGATTTTTTAGCTAAAATTCATGGATTTTCAAACTCTTTTATCGGAATTACTAATGGAATTGAAATTTTCGATGGTTTTCAACATTTTAAAGTATATTACATACTTTTCAAAAAGCCCATAAAATTTCGATGAAATTCAGAAATAATTTTGAATATTTCATATATTTTTTAAAAATACCAAAAGCATTGAAAAAATCGAAAAAATGGCAAAATGATGTTTTACTGCATATTTCGACGATTTAGAGCGTTTAAACACTTTTCAGAGAAACCTAATTTTTTAGCAAAAATTCATGGATTTTCGAACTTTTTTATCAGAATTACTGATGGAATTGAATTTTAAGCTGAAAGTAACTTAAATATGACATTTTAGTGTAGTTTTGTGTCAATACATATTTTAATTGTGAAAATCCATGTATTTTACTTAAAAAGTAAGGTTTAATTGAAAAGTGCTGTAAATGCTGAAAATCGTCGAGAAATGCAGAAAAACACCATTTTACCATAATTTTCGATTTTTTCAATGCTTCTGTTATTTTTAAAAATACCTGAAGCATTCAAAAAATCGAAAAATATGGTAAAATGATGTTTTACTGCATATTTCGACGATTTTCAGCATTTAGAGCACTTTTTAATTAAACCTTACTTTTTAGCTAAAATATATGGATTTTCACACTTGAAATATTTGTTGACACAATACTACACTAAAATGTCATATTTATGTTACTTTCATGATAAAATTCAATTCCATAAGAAATTCTGATAAAAAAGTTTGAAAATCCATGAATTTTATTTCAAAAATCAGGTCTGAAAAGTGTTCAAAATCCTCCAAATCATCGAAATATGTAATAAAACATCATTTTACCATATTTTTCGATTTTTTCAATGCTTTTGCTATTTTTGAAAAAATATATGAAATTTTCAAAATTATTTCGGAATTTCATCGATATTTTATGGGGTTTTTGAAAAATATGTAATATACTTTAAAATGTTGAGAATGCTTGATAATTTAAATTCCATCAGTAATTCTGATAAAAAAAAGTTTGAAAATCCATTAATTTTAGCTAAAAAAATCAGTCTTGTCTGAAAAGTGTTGATAATGCTCTAAATCGTCGAAATACGCAGAAGAACATCATTTTGCCATATTTTTCGATTTTTTCAATGCTTTTGGTATTTTTAAAAAATACATGAAATATTCAAAATTATTCTGAATTTCATGGAAATTTTAGGAGCTTTTTGAAAAATATGTAATACTTCAAAATGTTGGAAAGGCTCGAAAATTTTAATTCCATTAGTAATTCCGAAAAAACAGTTTGAAAATCTATGAATTTTAGCTAAAAAATCAGGTTTGTCTGATAATTGTTCTAAATGCTGCAAATCGTCGAAATATGCAGTAAAACATCATTTTACCATATTTTTCGATTTTTTTCAATGCTTCAGGTATTTCACATATTTCAGGTATTTCATATATTTCATATATTTTTTAAAAATACCAAAAGCATTGAAAAAATCGAGGAACATGGTAAAATGTTGTTTTACTGCATATTTCGACGATATAGAGCATTTAGAACGCTTTTCAGACAAACCTGATTATTTATCTAAAATTCAGGGATTTTCAAACTTTTTTATCAGAATTACTGATGGAATTGAAATTCTCGAGCATTTTCAACATTTTAAACTATATTAAATATTTTTCAGAAAGACCATGAAATATAGATGAAATTCAGAAATAATTTTGAATATTTCATTCATTTTCTTAAAAATAAGCAAAAGCATTGAAAAAATCGAAATATATGGTAAAATGATGTTTCATTGCATATTTCCACGATTTGGAGCATTTAGAACGCTTTTCAGACAAACATGATTTTTTGGCTAAAATTCATGGATTTTCAAACTTTTTCATCAGAATTACTGATGAAATTGAATTTTATGCTGAAAGTAACTTAAATATGACATTTTAGTGTAATATTGTGTCAACAAATATTTCAAGTTTGAAAATACATGTATTTTAGCTAAAAAGCAAGGTTTAATTGGAAAGTGCTCTAAATGGTGAAAATCGTCCAAATGTGCAGTAAAACATAATTTTACCATTTTTTTCAATTTTTTCAATGCTTCATGTATTTTTAAAAACAGCAAAAGCTTTGAAAAAATCGAGAAATATGGTAAAATGATGTTTTATGCATATTTCGACGATTTCGAGCATTTAGAGCACTTTTCAAACAAACCTTACTTTTTAGGTAAAATACATGGATTTTCACACTTGAAATATGTATTGACACAATACTACATTAAAATGTCATATTTAAGTTGCCTTCAGCATAAAATTCAATTCCATCAGTAATTCTGATAAAAAAGTTTGAAAATCCATGATTTTTCTCTAAAAAATCAGGATTGTCGGAAAATTGATCTAAATGCTCCAAATCGTCGAAATGTGCAGTAAAACATCATTTTGCCATATTTTTCGAATTTTTCAATGCTTTTGCTATTTTTAAAAATATATATGAAATATTCAAAATTGTTTCTGAATTTCATCGAATTTTTGTGGGCTTTTTGAAAAATATGTAATATACTTAAAAATGTTGAAAATGCTCGGAAATTTCAATTCCATTAGCATTTCCGATAAAAAAATCAGGTTTGTCTGAAACGTCGTCTCAATGCTCCAAATCGTCGAAATATGCAGAAAAACATCATTTCACCATATTTTTCGATTTTTTTTTCAATGCTTCTGCTATTTTTAAAAATACCTGAAGCATTGAAAAAATCGATAAATATGGTAAATGATGTTTAACTGCACATTTCGACGACTTTCAGTATTCAGAGCACTTTTAAATTAAAACTTACATTTTAGCTAAAATACATGGATTTTCACACTTGAAATATTTATTGACACAACCCAACACTAAAATGTCATATTTAAGTTACTTTCAGCATAAAATTCAATTCCATCAGTAATTCTGATAAAAAAGTTTGAAAATCCATGAATTTTAGCTAAAATATTAGGTTTGTCTGAAAAGTGTTCTAAATGCTACAAATCGTTGAGATATGCAGTGAAACATCATTTTGCCATATTTTTCGATTTTTTCAATGCTTTTGCTATTTTTTAAAATAATATATGAAATATTCAATATTATTTGTGAGTTTTATCTAAATTTCATGGGCTTTTTGAAAAATATGTAATATACTTTAAAATGTTGAAAATGCAAGAAAATTTCAATTCCATCAATAATTCTGGTAAAAAAGTTTGAAAATCCATGAATTTTACTAAATAATCAGGTTTGTCTGAAAAGTGTTCTAAATGCTCTAAATCGTCGAAATATTCAGTAAAACATCATTTTACCATATTTCTCGATTTTTTCAATGATTTCAGTATTTTTAAAAAATACATGAAATATGTGAAATACCTGAAATGTGAAATACCTGAAGCATTGAAAAAATCGAAATATATGTAAAATGATGTTTTAGTGCATATTTCGACGATTTGGAGTATTTAGAACACTTTTCAGACAAACCTGATTTTTCAGCTAAAATTCATGGATTTTCAAACTTTTTTATCGGAATTACTAATGGAATTGAAATTTTCAAGCCTTATCAACATTTTAAAGTATATTACATATTTTTCAAAAAGCACATAAAATTTCCATGAAATTCATAATAATTTTGAGTATTTCATATATTTTTTAAAAAAATATGGAAAACATGGTAAAATGATGTTTTACTGGATATTTCGACGATTTGGAGCATTTAGAACACTTTTCAGAGAAACCTGATTTTTTAGCTAAAATTCATGGATTTTCAAACTTTTTTATCGGAATTACTAATGGAATTGAAATTTTCGATGCTTTTCAACATTTCAAAGTATATTACATACTTTTCAAAAAGCCCATAAAATTTCGATAAAATTCAGAAATAATTTTGAATATTTCATATATTTTTTAAAAATACCAAAAGCATTGAAAAAATCGAAAAAATGGCAAAATGATGTTTTACTGCATATTTCGACGATTTAGAGCGTTTAAACACTTTTCAGAGAAACCTGATTTTTTAGCAAAAATTCATGGATTTTCAAACTTTTTTATCAGAATTACTGATGGAATTGAATTTTAAGCTGAAAGTAACTTAAATATGACATTTTAGTGTAGTTTTGTGTCAATACATATTTTAATTGTGAAAATCCATGTATTTTACTTAAAAAGTAAGGTTTAATTGAAAAGTGCTGTAAATGCTGAAAATCGTCGAGAAATGCAGAAAAACACCATTTTACCATAATTTTCGATTTTTTCAATGCTTTTGTTATTTTTAAAAATACCTGAAGCATTCAAAAAATCGAAAAATATGGTAAAATGATGTTTTACTGCATATTTCGACGATTTTCAGCATTTAGAGCACTTTTTAATTAAACCTTACTTTTTAGCTAAAATATATGGATTTTCACACTTGAAATATTTGTTGACACAATACTACACTAAAATGTCATATTTAAGTTACTTTCATGATAAAATTCAATTCCATAAGAAATTCTGATAAAAAAGTTTGAAAATCCATGTATTTTATTTAAAAAATCAGGTTTGTCTGAAAAGTGTTCAAAATCCTCCAAATCATCGAAATATGTAATAAAACATCATTTTACCATATTTTTCGATTTTTTCAATGCTTTTGCTATTTTTGAAAAAATATATGAAATTTTCAAAATTATTTCGGAATTTCATCGATATTTTATGGGGTTTTTGAAAAATATGTAATATACTTTAAAATGTTGAGAATGCTTGATAATTTAAATTCCATCAGTAATTCTGATAAAAAAGAGTTTGAAAATCCATTAATTTTAGCTAAAAAAATCAGTCTTGTCTGAAAAGTGTTGATAATGCTCTAAATCGTCGAAATACGCAGAAGAACATCATTTTGCCATATTTTTCGATTTTTTCAATGCTTTTGGTATTTTTAAAAAATACATGAAATATTCAAAATTATTCTGAATTTCATGGAAATTTTAGGAGCTTTTTGAAAAATATGTAATACTTCAAAATGTTGGAAAGGCTCGAAAATTTTAATTCCATTAGTAATTCCGAAAAAACAGTTTGAAAATCTATGAATTTTAGCTAAAAAATCAGGTTTGTCTGATAATTGTTCTAAATGCTGCAAATCGTCGAAATATGCAGTAAAACATCATTTTACCATATTTTTCGATTTTTTTCAATGCTTCAGGTATTTCACATATTTCAGGTATTTCATATATTTCATATATTTTTTAAAAATACCAAAAGCATTGAAAAAATCGAGGAACATGGTAAAATGATGTTTTACTGCATATTTCGACGATATAGAGCATTTAGAACGCTTTTCAGACAAACCTGATTATTTATCTAAAATTCAGGGATTTTCAAACTTTTTTATCAGAATTACTGATGGAATTGAAATTCTCGAGCATTTTCAACATTTTAAACTATATTAAATATTTTTCAGAAAGACCATGAAATATAGATGAAATTCAGAAATAATTTTGAATATTTCATTCATTTTCTTAAAAATAAGCAAAAGCATTGAAAAAATCGAAATATATGGTAAAATGATGTTTCATTGCATATTTCCACGATTTGGAGCATTTAGAACGCTTTTCAGACAAACATGATTTTTTGGCTAAAATTCATGGATTTTCAAACTTTTTCATCAGAATTACTGATGAAATTGAATTTTATGCTGAAAGTAACTTAAATATGACATTTTAGTGTAATATTGTGTCAACAAATATTTCAAGTTTGAAAATACATGTATTTTAGCTAAAAAGCAAGGTTTAATTGAAAGTTTTATGCTGAAAGTAACTTAAATATGACATTTTAGTGTAATATTGTGTCAACAAATATTTCAAGTTTGAAAATACATGTATTTTAGCTAAAAAGCAAGGTTTAATTGGAAAGTGCTCTAAATGGTGAAAATCGTCCAAATGTGCAGTAAAACATAATTTTACCATTTTTTTCAATTTTTTCAATGCTTCATGTATTTTTAAAAACAGCAAAAGCTTTGAAAAAATCGAGAAATATGGTAAAATGATGTTTTATGCATATTTCGACGATTTCGAGCATTTAGAGCACTTTTCAGACAAACCTTACTTTTTAGGTAAAATACATGGATTTTCACACTTGAAATATGTATTGACACAATACTACATTAAAATGTCATATTTAAGTTGCCTTCAGCATAAAATTCAATTCCATCAGTAATTCTGATAAAAAAGTTTGAAAATCCATGATTTTTCTCTAAAAAATCAGGATTGTCGGAAAATTGATCTAAATGCTCCAAATCGTCGAAATGTGCAGTAAAACATCATTTTGCCATATTTTTCGAATTTTTCAATGCTTTTGCTATTTTTAAAAATATATATGAAATATTCAAAATTGTTTCTGAATTTCATCGAATTTTTGTGGGCTTTTTGAAAAATATGTAATATACTTAAAAATGTTGAAAATGCTCGGAAATTTCAATTCCATTAGCATTTCCGATAAAAAAAATCAGGTTTGTCTGAAACGTCGTCTCAATGCTCCAAATCGTCGAAATATGCAGAAAAACATCATTTCACCATATTTTTCGATTTTTTTTCAATGCTTCTGCTATTTTTAAAAATACCTGAAGCATTGAAAAAATCGATAAATATGGTAAATGATGTTTAACTGCACATTTCGACGACTTTCAGTATTCAGAGCACTTTTAAATTAAAACTTACATTTTAGCTAAAATACATGGATTTTCACACTTGAAATATTTATTGACACAACCCAACACTAAAATGTCATATTTAAGTTACTTTCAGCATAAAATTCAATTCCATCAGTAATTCTGATAAAAAAGTTTGAAAATCCATGAATTTTAGCTAAAATATTAGGTTTGTCTGAAAAGTGTTCTAAATGCTACAAATCGTTGAGATATGCAGTAAAACATCATTTTGCCATATTTTTCGATTTTTTCAATGCTTTTGCTATTTTTTAAAATAATATATGAAATATTCAATATTATTTGTGAGTTTTATCTAAATTTCATGGGCTTTTTGAAAAATATGTAATATACTTTAAAATGTTGAAAATGCAAGAAAATTTCAATTCCATCAACAATTCAGGTAAAAAAGTTTGAAAATCCATGAATTTTACTAAATAATCAGGTTTGTCTGAGAAACCTGATTTTTTAGCAAAAATTCATGGATTTTCAAACTTTTTTATCAGAATTACTGATGGAATTGAATTTTAAGCTGAAAGTAACTTAAATATGACATTTTAGTGTAGTTTTGTGTCAATACATATTTTAATTGTGAAAATCCATGTATTTTTCTTAAAAAGTAAAGTTTAATTGAAAAGTGCTGTAAATGCTGAAAATCGTCGAGAAATGCAAAAAAACACCATTTTACCGTAATTTTCGATTTTTTCAATGCTTCTGTTATTTTTAGAAATACCTGAAGCATTCAAAAAATCGAAAAATATGGTAAAATGATGTTTTACTGCATATTTCGACGATTTTCAGCATTTAGAGCACTTTTTAATTAA
The DNA here is from genome assembly GCF_038502225.1 of Cherax quadricarinatus. Taxonomy (NCBI): domain Eukaryota; kingdom Metazoa; phylum Arthropoda; class Malacostraca; order Decapoda; family Parastacidae; genus Cherax; species Cherax quadricarinatus. Next base: position 203,113 of record NW_027195342.1, on the reverse strand, counting down.
ACCTTACTTTTTAGCTAAAATATATGGATTTTCACACTTGAAATATTTGTTGACACAATACTACACTAAAATGTCATATTTAAGTTACTTTCATGACAAAATTCAATTCCATAAGAAATTCTGATAAAAAAGTTTGAAAATCCATGAATTTTATTTCAAAAATCAGGTTTGTCTGAAAAGTGTTCAAAATCCTCCAAATCATCGAAATATGTAATAAAACATCATTTTACCATATTTTTCGATTTTTTCAATGCTTTTGCTATTTTTGAAAAAATATATGAAATTTTCAAAATTATTTCGGAATTTCATCGATATTTTATGGGGTTTTTGAAAAGTATGTAATATACTTTAAAATGTTGAGAATGCTTGATAATTTAATTTCCATCAGTAATTCTGATAAAAAAAAGTTTGAAAATCCATGAATTTTAGCTAAAAAAATCAGTCTTGTCTGAAAAGTGTTCATAATGCTCTAAATCGTCGAAATATGCAGAAGAAGATCATTTTGCCATATTTTTCGATTTTTTCAATGCTTTTGGTATTTTAAAAAAATACATGAAATATTCAAAATTATTCTGAATTTCATGGAAATTTTAGGAGCTTTTTGAAAAATATGTAATACTTCAAAATGTTGGAAAGGCTCGAAAATTTTAATTCCATTAGTAATTCCGAAAAAAAAGTTTGAAAATCTATGAATTTTAGCTAAAAAATCAGGTTTGTCTGATAATTTTTCTAAATGCTCCAAATCTTCGAAATATGCAGTAAAACATCATTTTACCATATTTTTCGATTTTTTTCAATGCTTCAGGTATTTCACATATTTCAGGTATTTCATATATTTCATATATTTTTTAAAAATACCAAAAGCATTGAAAAAATCGAGGAACATGGTAAAATGATGTTTTACTGCATATTTCGACGATATAGAGCATTTAGAACGCTTTTCAGACAAACCTGATTATTTATCTAAAATTCAGGGATTTTCAAACTTTTTTATCAGAATTACTGATGGAATTTTCAACATTTTAAACTATATTAAATATTTTTCAGAAAGACCATGAAATATAGATGAAATTTAGAAATAATTTTGAAAATTTCATTCATTTTCTTAAAAATAAGCAAAAGCATTGAAAAAATCGAAATATATGGTAAAATGATGTTTCATTGCATATTTCCATGATTTGGAGCATTTAGAACGCTTTTCAGACAAACATGATTTTTTAGCTAAAATTCATGGATTTTCAAACTTTTTCATCAGAATTACTGATGAAATTGAATTTTATGCTGAAAGTAACTTAAATATGACATTTTAGTGTATTATTGTGTCAACAAATATTTCAAGTTTGAAAATCCATGTATTTTAGCTAAAAAGCAAGGTTTAATTGAAAAGTGCTCTAAATGGTGAAAATCGTCCAAATGTGCAGTAAAACATAATTTTACCATATTTTTCAATTTTTTCAATGCTTCATGTATTTTTAAAAGCAGCAAATGCTTTGAAAAAATCGAGAAATATGGTAAAATGATGTTTTATGCATATTTCGACGATTTCGAGCATTTAGAGCACTTTTCAAACAAACCTTACTTTTTAGGTAAAATAGATGGATTTTCACACTTGAAATATGTATTGACACAATACTACATTAAAATGTCATATTTAAGTTGCCTTCAGCATAAAATTCAATTCCATCAGTAATTCTGATAAAAAAGTTTGAAAATCCATGATTTTTCTCTAAAAAATCAGGTTTGTCTGAAAAGTGATCTAAATGCTATAAATCGTCGAAATGTGCCGTAAAACATCATTTTGCCATACTTTTTCGATTTTTTCAATGTTTTGCTATTTTTAAAAATATATATGAAATATTCAAAATTGTTTCTGAATTTCATCGAATTTTAATGGGCTTTTTGAAAAATATGTAATATACTTAAAAATGTTGAAAAGGCTCGGAAATTTCAATTCCATTAGCATTTCCGATAAAAAAGTAAGGTTTGTCTGAAAAGTGTTCTAAATGCTCCAAATCGTCGAAATATGCAGAAAAACATCATATCTCCATATTTTTCGATTTTTTTTCAATGCTTCTGCTATTTTTAAAAATACCTGAAGCATTGAAAAAAATCGATAAATATGGTAAATGATGTTTTACTGCATATTTCGACGACTTTCAGTATTTAGAGCACTTTTAAATTAAAACTTACATTTTAGCTAAAATACTTGGATTTTCACACTTGAAATATTTATTGACACAACGCAACACTAAAATGTCATATTTAAGTTACTTTCAGCATAAAATTCAATTCCATCAACAATTCTGATAAAAAAGTTTGAAAATCTATGAATTTTAGCTAAAATATCAGGTTTGTCTGAAAAGTGTTCTAAATGCTAAAAATCGTCGAAATATGCAGTAAAACATCATTTTACCATATTTTTCGATTTTTTCAATGCTTTTGGTAATTTTAAAAAATATATGAAATATATGAAATACCTGAAATATGTGAAATACCTGAAGCATTGAAAAAAATCGAATTATATGTAAAATGATGTTTTAGTGCATATTTCGACGATTTGGAGCATTTAGAACAATTTTCAGACAAACCTGATTTTTTAGCTAAAATTCATGGATTTTCAAACTTTTTTATCGGAATTACTAATGGAATTGAAATTTTCGAGACTTTTCAACATTTTAAAGTATATTATATATTTTTCAAAATGCACATAAAATTTCCATGAAATTCATAATAATTTTGAGTATTTCATATATTTTTAAAAAATACATGAAATATATGAAATACCTGAAATATGTGAAATACCTGAAGCATTGAAAAAATCGAAATATATGTAAAATGATGTTTTAGTGCATATTTCGACGATTTAGAACATTTAGAACACTTTTCAGACAAACCTGATTTTTTAGCTAAAATTCATGGATTTTCAAACTTTTTTATCGGAATTACTGATGGAATTGAAATTTTCGAGCCTTTTCAACATTTTAAAGTATATTACATATTTTTCAAAATGCACATAAAATTTCCATGAAATTCATAATAATTTTGAGTATTTCATATATTTTTTAAAAATACCAAAAGCATTGAAAAAAATCGAAAAATATGGCAAAATGATGTTTTACTGCATATTTCGACGATTTAGAGCATTTGGAACACTTTTCATATGAACCTGATTTTTTTTGATTGAATTGAATTTTATGCTGAAAGTAACTTAAATATGACATTTAGTATGTGTCAATACATATTTGAAGTGTGAAAATCCACGTATTGTAGCTAAAAAGTAACGTTTGTTTCAAATGTGCTGTAAATGCTCCAAATCGTCGAAATATTCAGTAAAACACCATTTTACCATATTTTTCGATTTTTTTCAATGCGTCAGGTATTTTTAAAAATAGCAAGTGCTTTGAAAAAATCGAAAAATATGGTAAAATGATGTATTACTGCATATATCGACGATTTGGTGCATTTAGAGCACATTTCAAACAAACCTTACTTTTTATTTAAAGTACATGGATTTTCACACTTGAAATACGTATTGACACAATACTACATTAAAATGTCATATTTAAGTTACTTTCAGCATAAAATTCAATTCAATCAGTAATTCTGATAAAAAAAAGTTTGAAAGTCCATGAATTTTAGCTAAAAAGTCAGGTTTGTCTGAAAAGTGATCTAAATGCTCTAAATCGTCGAAATATGCAGTAAAACATCATTTTTCCCATATTTTTGGATTTTTTCAATGCTTTTGGTATTTTTAAAAAAATATATGAAATATTCAAAATTATTTCTGAACTTCATCGAAATTTTATGGGCTTTTTGTAAAATATATAATATACTTTAAAATGTTGAAAAGGCTCGAAAATTTCAATTCCGTCAATAATTCTGATAAAAAACTGAAAATCCATGAATTTCAGCTAAAACATCAGGTTCGTATGAGAAGTGTTCTAAAATCTCCAAATCGTCGAAATATGCAGTAAAACATCATTTTACCATATTTTTCGATTTTTTCAATGCTTTTGCTATTTTTAAATATACCTGAAGCATTGAGAAATGTGAAATATAAGGTAAAAATGATGTTTTACTGCATATTTCGACGATTTGGAGCATTTAGAACAATTTTCAGACAATTCTGATTTTTTATCTAAAATTCATGGATTTTCAATCTTTTTTTATCAGAATTACTGATTGAATTGAATTTTAAGCTGAAAGTAACTTAAATATGACATTTTAGTGTAGTATTGTGTCAATACATATTTTAAGTGAGAAAATCAATGTATTTTACCTAAAAATTAAGGTTTAATTGAAAAGTGCTCTAAATGCTGAAAATCGTCGAAATATGCAGTAAAACATCATTTTACCATATTTTTCGATTTTTTTTTCAATGCTTCATGTATTTTTAAAAATAGCAAAGGCTTTGAAAAAATCGAGAAATATGGTAAAATGATGTTTTACTGCATATTTCGACGACTTGGAGCGTTTAGAGCACTTTTCAAACAAACCTTACTTTTTATCTAAAATATATGGATTGTCACACTTGAAATATGTATTGACACAATACTACATTAAAATGTCATATTTAAGTTACCTTCAGCATAAAATTCAATTCATTAAGTAATTCTGATAAGAAAGTTTGAAAATCCATAAATTTTAGGTAAAAAAATCAGGTTTGCCTGGAAAGTGTTTTAAATTCTCTAAATCGTCGAAATATGCAGTAAAACATCATTTTGCCATATTTTTCGATTTTTTTCAATGCATTTGCTATTTTTTAAAAAATATATGAAATTTTCAAAATTATTTCGGAATTTCATCGAAATTTTATGGGGTTTTTGAAAAATATGTAATACTTCAAAATGTTGAAAAGGCTCGAAAATTTCAATTCCATTAGTAATTCCGATAAAAAAGTTTGAAAATCTATGAATTTTAGCTAAAAAATCAGGTTTGTCTGAAAAGTGTTCTAAATGCTCCAAATCGTCGAAATATGCAGTAAAACATCATTTTACCATATTTTTCGATTTTTTTCAATGCTTCATGTATTTCACATTTAAGGTATTTCATATATTTCATATATTTTTTAAAAATACCAAAAGCATTGAAAAAATCGAGGAACATGGTAAAATGATGTTTTACTGCATATTTCGACGATTTAGAGCATTTATAACACTTTTCAGAAAAACCTGATTATTTAGCTAAAATTCAGGGATTTTCAAGCTTTTTTATAAGAATTACTGATGGAATTTAAATTTTCGAGCATTTTCAACATTTTAAACTATATTACATATTTTTCAAAAAGCCCATAAAATATAGATGAAATTCAGAAATATTTTTGAATATTTCATATATTTTTTTAAAAATAAGCAAAAGCATTGAAAAAATCGAAAAAATATGGTAAAATGATGTTTTATTGCATATTTCGGCGATTTGGAGCATTTAGAACACTTTTCATACAAACATGATTTTTTAGCTAAAATTCATGGATTTTCAAACTTTTTCATCAGAATTACTGATGTAATTGAATTTTATGCTGAAAGTAACTTAAATATGACATTTTAGTGTAATATTGTGTCAAATATTTCAAGTGCTAAAAAGTAAGGTTTAATTGAAAATTGCTCGAAAATTGCTGAAAATCCTCGTAATGTGCAGTAAAACATCATTTTACCATATTTTTAGATTTTTTCAATGCTTCATGTATTTTTAAAAATAGCAAAAGCTTTGAAAAAATCGAGAAATATGGTAAAATGATGTTTTATGCATATTTCGACGATTTCGAGCATTCAGAGCACTTTTCAAACAAACCTTACATTTTAGCTAAAATACAAGGATTTTCACACTTGAAATATGTATTGACACAATACTACATTAAAATGTCTTATTTAAGTTGCCTTCAGCATAAAATTCAATTCCATCAGTAATTCTGATAAAAAAGTTTGAAAATCCATGATTTTTCTCTAAAAAATCAGGTTTGTCTGAAAAGTGATCTAAATGCTCTAAATCGTCGAAATGTGCAGTAAAACATGATTTTGCCTTATTTTTCGATTTTTTCAATGCTTTTGCTATTTTTAAAAATATATATAAAATATTCAAAATTGTTTCTGAATTTCATCGAATTTTTATGGGCTTTTTGAAAAATATGTAATATACTTAAAAATGTTGAAAAGGCTCGGAAATTTCAATTCCATTAGCATTTCCGTTAAAAAATCAGGTTTGTCTGAAAAGTGTTGTAAATGCTCCAAATCGTCGAAATATGCAGAAAAACATCATATCACCATATTTTTCGATTTTTTTTCAATGCTTCTGCTATTTTTAAAAATACCTGAAGCATTGAAAAAATCGAAAAATATGGTAAATGATATTTTACTGCATATTTCGATGACTTTCATTATTTAGAGCACTTTTCAATTAAAACTTACATTTTAGCTAAAATACATGGATTTTCACACGAAATATTCATTGACACAATACAACACTAAAATGTCATATTTAAGTTACTTTCAGCATAAAATTCAATTCCATAAGTAATTCTGATAAAAAAGTTTGAAAATCCATGAATTTTAGCTAAAAAATTAGGTTTGTCGGAAAAGTGTTCTAAATGCTCTAAATCGTTGAGGTATGCAGTAAAACATCATTTTGCCATATTTTTTGTTTTTTTTCAATGCTTTTGCTATTTTTTTAAATAATATATGAAATATTCAATATTATTTGTGAGTTTTATCGAAATTTCATGGGCTTTTTGAAAAATATGTAATATACTTTAAAATGTTGAAAATGCTAGAAAATTTCAATTCCATCAGTAATTCTGATAAAAAAGTTTGAAAATCCATGAATTTTAGCTAAATTGTCAGGATTGTCTGAAAAGTGTTCTAAATGCTCTAAATCGTCGAAATATGCAGTAAAACATCATTTTATTATATTTCTCGATTTTTTTCAATGATTTCGGTATTTTTAAAAAATACATGAAATATATGAAATACCTGAAATATGTGAAATTCCTGAAGCATTGAAAAAAATCGAAATATATGTAAAATGATGTTTTAGTGCATATTTCGACGATTTGGAGCATTTAGAACACTTTTCAGACAAACCTGATTTTTTAGCTAAAATTCATGGATTTTCAAACTTTTTTATCGGAATTACTAATGGAATTGAAATTTTCGAGCCTTTTCAACATTTTAAAGTATATTTCATATTTTTCAAAAAGCACATAAAATTTCGATGAAATTCAGAAATAAAAATTGAAAAATATGGCAAAATGATGTTTTACTGGATACTTCGACGATTTAGAGCATTTAAACACTTTTCAGACAAACCTGATTTTTTAGCAAAAATTCATGGATTTTCAAACTTTTTTATCAGAATTACTGATGGAATTGAATTTTAAGCTGATAGTAACTTAAATATGACATTTTAGTGTAGTTTTGTGTCAATACATATTTTAAGTGTGAAAATCCATGTATTTTACCTAAAAAGTAAGGTTCAATTGAAAAGTGCTCTTAATGCTGATAATCGTCGAGATATGCAGAAAAACACCATATTACCATAATTTTCGATTTTTTCAATGCTTTTTTTATTTTTAAAAATGCCTGAAGCATTCAAAAAATCGAAAAATATGGGAAAATGATATTTTACTGCATATTTCGACGATTTTCAGCATTTAGAGCACTTTTCAATTAAACCTTACTTTTTAGCTAAAATACATGGATTTTCACACTTGAAATATTTGTTGACACAATACTACACTAAAATGTCCTATTTAAGTTACTTTCATGATAAAATTCAATTCCATAGGTAATTCTGATAAAAAAGTTTGAAAGTCCATGAATTTTATTTCAAACATCAGGTTTGTCTGAAAAAAGTTCTAAATGCTCCAAATCGTCGAAATATATAACAAAACATCATTTAACCATATTTTTCGATTTTTTCAATGCGTCAGGTATTTTTAAAAATAGCAAATGCATTGAGAAAATCGAAAAATATGGTAAAATGATGTATTACTGCCTATATCGACGATTTGGAGCATTTAGAGAACTTTTCAAACAAACCTTACTTTTTATTTAAAATACATGGATTTTCACCCTTGAAAAACGTATTGACACAATACTACTTTAAAATGTCATATTTAGGTTACTTTCAGCATAAAATTCAATTCAATCAATAATACTGATAAAAAAAAGTTTGAAAATCCATGAATTTTAGCTAAAAAATCAGGTTTGTCTGAAAAGTGATCTAAATGCTCCAAATCGTCGAAATATGCAGTAAAACATCATTTCTGCCATGTTTTTCGATTTTTTTCAATACTTTTGGTATTTTTAAAAAAATATAAGAAATATTCAAAATTATTTCTGAACTTCATTGAAACTTTATGGGCTTTTTGAAAACTATGTAATATACCTTAAAATGTTGAAAAGGCTGGAAAATTTTAATTCCAACAATAATTCTGATAAAAAACTTTGAAAATCCATGAATTTTAGGTAAAACATCAGGTTTGTCTGACAAGTGTTCTAAAATCTCCAAATCGTCGAAATATACAGCAAAACATCATTTTACCGTATTTTTCTATTTTTTCAATGCTTTTGCTAGTTTTAAAAATACATGAAGCATTGAAAAAATTGAAAAATATGGTAAAATGATGTTTTACTGCATATTTCGACGATTTGGAGCATTTAGAACAATTTTCAGAGAAAGCTGATTTTTTAGCTAAAATTCATGGATTTTCAAACTTTTTTATCAGAATTACTGATGGAATTGAATTTAAAGCTGAAAGTAACTTAAAAATGACATTTTAGTGTAGTATTGTGTCTATACATATTTTAAGTGTGAAAATCCATGTATTTTACCTAAAAAGTAAGGTTTAATTGGAAAGTGTCCTAATGCTGAAAATCATCGAAATATGCAGAAAAACATCATTTCACCATATTTTTCGATTTGTTCAATGCGTCAGGTATTTTTAAAAATTGCAAATGCACTGAAAAAATCGAAAAATATGGTAAAATGATGTTTTACTGCATATATCGACGATTTGGAGCATTTAGAGCACTTTTCAAACAAACCTTACTTTTTTAGGAATTTCACACTTGAAATATGTATTGTCGCAATACTACATTAAAAAGTCATATTTAAGTTACATTCAGCATAAAATTCAATTCAATCAGTAATTCTTATAAAAAAAATTTTGAAAATCCATGAATTTTATCTGAAAAATCAGGTTTTTCTGAAAAGTCATCTAAATGCTCTAAATCGTCGAAATATGCAGTAAACTATCATTTTGCCATATTTTTCGATTTTTTCAATGCTTTTTGTATTTTTAAAAAATATATGAAATATTCAAAATTATTTCTGAACTTCATCGAAATTTTATTGGGTTTTTGAAAAATGTCATGTACTTTAAAATGTTGATAAGGCTCGAAAATTTCAATTCAATCAATAATTCTGATAAAAACTTTGAAAATCCATGTATTTTAACTAAAACACCAGGTTTCTCCGAAAAGTGTTCTAAAATCTCCAAATCGTCGAAAAATGCAGTTAAACATCATTTTACCATAATTTTGGATTTTTTCAATGTTTTTTTTTTATTTTTAAAAATACCTGAAGCATTCAAAAAATCGAAAATTATGGTGAAATGATGTTTTACTGCATATTTCGGCGATTTTCAGCATTTAGAGCACTTTTCAATTAAACCTTTCTTTTTAGCTAAAATACATAGATTTTCACACTGGAAATATTTGTTGACACAACACTACACTAAAATGTCATATTTAAGTTACTTTCAGCATAAAATTCAATACCATCAGTAATTCTGGTAAAAGAGTTTGAAAATTAATGAATTTTAGTTAGAAAATCAGGTTAGTCTGAAAAGTGTTCTAAATGCTCTAAATCGTCGAAATATGCTGTAAAACATAATTTTGCCATATTTTTTCGATTTTTTTCAATGCTTTTGGTATTTTTAAAAAAATATATGAAATATTCAAAATTATTTCGAAATTTCATCGAAATTTTATGGGCTTTTTGAAAAATATGTAATATACTTTAAAATTATGAAAATGCTCGAAAATTTCAATTCCATTAGTAATTTCCATAAAAAAGTTTGAAATTCCATGAATTTTAACTAAATAATCAGGTTTGTCTGAAAAGTGTTTTAAATGCTCTAAATCGTCGAAATATGCAGTAAAACATCATTTTACTATATATCACGATTTTTTCAATGCTTTTGGTATTTTTACAAAAATATATGAAATATATGAAATACCTGAAACATGTGAAATACCTGATGCAAGAAAAAATTGAAAAACATAGTGAAATGTTGTTTTGCTGCATATATCGACGATTTGGAGCATTTAGAACAATTTTCAGACAAACCTGATTTTTTAGCTAAAATTCATTGATTTTCAAACTTTTTTATCGGAATTACTAATAGAATTGAAATTTTCGAGCCTTTTAAACATTTTAAAGTATATCACATATTTTTCAAAAGCCCATAAAATTTCGATGAAATTCAGAAATAATTTTGAATATTTCATATTTTTTAAAAATACCAAGTTCATAGAAAAAATCAAGAAATATGGTAAAATGATGTTTTACTGCATATTTCGTCGATTTAGAGCATTTAGAACACTTTTCAGACAAACCTGATTATTTAGCTAAAATTCATGGATTTACAAACTTTTTTATCAGAATTACTGATGGAATTGAATTTTATGCTGAAGGTGACTTAAATATGACATTTTAATGTAGCGTCAATACATATTTCAAGTGTGAATATACATGTATTTTACCTAAAAAGAAAGGTTTGTTTGAAAAGTGCTCTAAATGCTTCAAATCGTCGAAATATGCAGTAAAACGTTATTTTACCATATTTTTCGATTTTTTCAATGCTTTAGATATTTCTAAAAATACCTGAAGCATTGAAAAAATCGAAAAATATGGTGAAATGATGTTTTACTGCATATTTCGACGATTTTCAGCATTTAGAGCACTTTTCAATTAAACCTTACTTTTTTACTAAAATACATGGATTTTCACACTTGAAATGTTTGTTCACACAACACTACACTAAAATGTCATATTTAAGTTGCTTTCAGCATAAAATTCAATACCATCAGTAATTCTGGTTAAAAAGTTTGAAAATTAATGAATTTTAGTTCAAAAATCAGGTTTGTCTTATAAGTGTTCTAAATGCTCTAAATCGCCGAAATATGCAGTAAAACATAATTTTGCCATATTTTTCGATTTTTTTCAATGCTTTTGGTATTTTTAAAAAATATATGAAATATTCAAAATTACTTCGGAATTTATCGAAATTTTATGGGCTTTTTGAAAAATATGTAATATACTTTTAAATGCTCAAAAGGCTGGAAAATTTCAATTCCATTAGTAATTCCTATAAAAAAATTTGAAAATCCATGAATTTTAGCTAAAAAATCAGGTTTCTCTGAAAGGTGTTCTAAATGCTCAAAATCGTCGAAATATGCAGTAAAACATCATTTTACCATATTTCTCGATTTTTTTCAATGATTTCGGTATTTTTAAAAAATACATGAAATATATGAAATACCTGAAATATGTGAAATTCCTGAAGCATTGAAAAAAATCGAAATATATGTAAAATGATGTTTTAGTGCATATTTCGACGATTTGGAGCATTTAGAACACTTTTCAGACAAACCTGATTTTTTAGCTAAAATTCATGGATTTTCAAACTTTTTTATCGGAATTACTAATGGAATTTGACTTAAGAAATCGTAATGACACGATTGCAAATAAACCATACCCCCGGCCGGGATTGAACCCGCGGTCATAGAGTCTCAAAACTCCAGCCCGTCGCGCTAACCACTAGACCAGCTAGCCACAATAAGATTCATCCAACTAGGTATATTTCTACATAGGAAAGTTAGCACAGGCACCTCTGTGACCACAAATGCAAGTTTTACAGACGAATCTCCAGCTAGCGTGGCCGTGACGAACTCTAGCTCAAGTCCCTTCACTGCCGTCAACATGACTTAAGAAATCGTAATGACACGATTGCAAATAAACCATACCCCCGGCCGGGATTGAACCCGCGGTCAGAGTCTCAAAACTCCAGCCCGTCGCGCTAACCACTAGACCAGCTAGCCACAATAAGATTCATCCAACTAGGTATATTTCTACACTAGGAAGGTTAGACATGCAAGCACCTCTGTGACCAACAAATCAAGCAAGTTTTACAAGAAATCGAATCTCCAGCTAGCGTGGCGTGATGAACTCTAAGCTCAAGTCCCTTCACTGCCGTCAACATGACTTGAACAAGAAATGCGTAATGACACGATTGCAAATAAACCTATACGGCCTCCCCCGCCGATTAACCCAGCGTCATAGAGGCAGAGTTCGCACGCCACGCTTAGCTGGAGATTCGTCTGTAAAAACTTGCATTTGTGGTCACAGAGGTGCCTGTGCTAACCTTCCTATGGTGTAGAAATATACCTAGTTGGATGAATCTTATTGTGGCTAGCTGGTCTAGTGGTTAGCGCGACGGGCTGGAGTTTTGAGACTCTATGACCGCAGGTTCAATCCCGGCCGGGGGTATGGTTTATTTGCAATCGTGTCATTACGATTTCTTAAGTCATGTTGACGGCAGTGAAGGGACTTGAGCTAGAGTTCGTCAGGGCCACGCTAGCTGGAGATTCTGTCTGTAAAAACTTGCATTTGTGGTCACAGAGGTGCCTGTGCTAACTTCCTCCATGGTGTAGAAATATACCTAGTTGGATGAATCTTATTGTGGCTAGCTGGTCTAGTGGTTAGCGCGACGGGCTGGAGTTTTGAGACTCTATGACCGCGGGTTCAATCCCCGGCCGGGGTATGGTTTATTTGCAATCGTGTCATTACGATTTCTTAAGTCATGTTGACGGCAGTGAAGGACTTGAGCTAGAGTTCGTCACGGCCACGCTAGCTGGAGATTCGTCTGTAAAAACTTGCATTTGTGGTCACAGAGGTGCCTGTGCTAACCTTCCTATGGTGTAGAAATATACCTAGTTGGATGAATCTTATTGTGGCTAGCTGGTCTAGTGGTTAGCGCGACGGGCTGGAGTTTTGAGACTCTATGACCGCGGGTTCAATCCCGGCCGGGGGTATGGTTTACTAATGGAATTGAAATTTTCGAGCCTTTTCAACATTTTAAAGTATATTTCATATTTTTCAAAAAAGCACATAAAATTTCGTTGAAATTGAGAAATATATTTGAATATTTCATATATTTTTAAAAAATACCAAAAGCATTGAAAAAATCGAAAAATGTGGCAAAATGATGTTTTACTGCATACTTCGACGATTTAGAGCATTTAAACACTTTTCAGACAAACCTGATTTTTTAGCAAAAATTCATGGATTTTCAAACTTTTTCATCAGAATTACTGATGGAATTGAATTTTAAGCTGAAAGTAACTTAAATATGATATTTTAGTGTAGTTTTGTGTCAATACATATTTTAAGTGTGAAAATCCATGTATTTTACCTAAAAAGTAAGGTTCAATTGAAAAGTGCTCTAAATGCTGAAAATCGTCGAGATATGCAGAAAAACACCATATTACCATAATTTTCGATTTTTTCAATGCTTTTTTTATTTTTAAAAATACGTGAAGCATTCAGAAAATCGAAAAATATGGGGAAAATGATGTTTTACTGCATATTTCGACGATTTTCAGCAATTAGAGCACTTTTCAATTAAACCTTACTTTTTAGCTAAAATACATGGATTTTCACACTTGAAATATTTGTTGACACAATACTACACTAAAATGTCCTATTTAAGTTACTTTCATGATAAAATTCAATTCCATAGGTAATTCTGATAAAAAAGTTTGAAAATCCATGAATTTTATTTCAAACATCAGGTTTGTCTGAAAAGTGTTCTAAATGCTCCAAATCGTCGAAATATGTAACAAAACATCATTTAACCATATTTTTCGATTTTTTCAATGCTTTTGCTATTTTTTTAAAAATATATGAAATTTTCAAAATTATTTCGGAATTTCATCCATATTTTATGGGGTTTTTGAAAAATATGTAATATGCTCTAAAATGTTGAGAATGCTTGAAAATTTAAATTCTATCAGTAATTCTGATAAAAAAAAGTTTGAAAATCCATGAATTTTAGCTAAATAAATCAGGATTGTCTGAGAAGTGTTAATAATGCTCTAAATCGTCGAAACATGCAGTAAAACATCATTTTTGCCATATTTTTAGATTTTTTCAATGCTTTTGGTATTTTTAAATAAAATATATGAAATATTCAAAATTATTTCTGAACTTCATCGAAATTTTATGGGCTTTTTGAAAAATATATAATATTCTTTAAAATGTTGAAAAGGCTCGAAAATTTCAATTCCATCAATAATTCTGATAAAAAAAAGTTTGAAAATCCATGAATTTTAGCTAAAAAAATCAGGTTTGTCTGAGAAGTGTTCTAAAATCTCCAAATCGTCGAAATACGCAGTAAAACATCATTTTACCATATTTTTCGATTTTTTCAATGCTTTTGCTATTTTTAAAAATACCTGAAGCATTGAAAAAATCGAAAAATATGGTAAAATGATGTTTTACTGCATATTTCGACGATTTGGAGCATTTAGAACAATTTTCAGACAAATCTGATTTTTTAGCTAAAATTCATGGATTTTCAAACTTCTTTATCGGAATTACTAAGGGAATTGAAATTTTCGAGGCTTTTCAAGTTTTTTAAAGTATGTTACATGTTTTTCAAAAAGCCCATAAAACAGTAAAACATCATTTTGCCATATTTTTCGATTTTTTTCAATGCTTTTGCTCTTTTTGAAAATAATAAATGAAATATTCAATATTATTTGTGAGTTTTATCGAAATTTCATGGGCTTTTTGAAAAATATGTAATCTACTTTAAAATGCTGAAAATGCTAGAAAATTTCAATTCCATCAGTAATTCTAATAAAAAAGTTTCAAAATCCATGAATTTTAGCTAAAAAATCAGGTTTGTCTGAAAAGTGATCTAAATGCTCTAATTCGTCGAAATGTGCAGTAAAACATCATTTTTGTCATATTTTTTCGATTATTTCAATGCTTTTGCTATTTTTGGAAAAATATATGAAATTTTCAAAATTATTTCTGAATTTCATCGAAATTTTATGGGGTTTTTGAAAAATATGAAATATATTTTAAAATGTTGGGAATGCTTGAAAATTTAAATTCCATCAGTAATTCTGATTAAAAAAAGTTTGAAAATCCATGAATTTTAGGTAAAAAATCAGGCTTGTCTGAAAAGTGTTCTAAATGCTCTAAATCGTCGAAATATGCAGTAAAACATCATTTTGCCATATTTCTCGATTTTTTTCAATGCTTTTGGTATTTTTAAATAATATATGAAATATTTAAAATTATTCTGAATTTCATGGAAATTTCATTTGCTTTTTGAAAAATATGTAATACTTCAAAATGTTGAAAAAGCTCGAAAATTTCAATTCCATTAGTAATTCTGATAAAAATAGTTTGAAAATCTATGAATTTTAGCTAAAAAATCAGGTTTGTCTGAAAAGTGTTCTAAATGCTCCAAATCGTCGAAATATGCAGTAAAACATCATTTTACCATATTTTTCGAATTTTTCAATGCTTCATGTATTTCACATATTCTAGGTATTTCATATATTTCATATATATTTTAAAAATACCAAAAGCATTGAAAAAATAGAGAAATATGGTAAAATGATGTTTTACTGCATATTTCGATGATATAGAGCATTTAGAACACTTTTCAGACAAACCTTATTATTTATCTAAAATTCAGGGATTTTCAAACTTTTTTATCAGAATTACTGATGGAATTGAAATTTTCGAGGATTTTCAACATTTTAAATTATCTACATATTTTTCAGAAAGCCCATAAAATATAGATGAAATTCAGAAATAATTTTGAATATTTCATTCATTTTGTTAAAAAATAAGCAAAAGCATTGAAAAAAGCGAAATATATGGTAAAATGATGTTACATTGTATATTTCGACGATTTGGAGCATTTAGAACACTTTTCAGACAAACATGATTTTTTAGCTAAAATTCATGGATTTTCAAACTTTTTTATAAGAATTATTGATGAAATTGAATTTTATGCTGAAAATAACTATTGTAATATTGTAATATTGTGTCAACAAATATTTCAAGTGTGAAAATCCATGTATTTTAGCTAAAAAATAAGGTTTAATTGAGAAGTGCTCTAAATACTGAAAATCGTCGAAATATGCAGTAAAACATCATTTTACCATATTTTTCGAATTTTTCAATGCTTCATGTATTTCACATATTCTAGGTATTTCATATATTTCATATATATTTTAAAAATACCAAAAGCATTGAAAAAATAGAGAAATATGGTAAAATGATGTTTTACTGCATATTTCGATGATATAGAGCATTTAGAACACTTTTCAGACAAACCTTATTATTTATCTAAAATTCAGGGATTTTCAAACTTTTTTATCAGAATTACTGATGGAATTGAAATTTTCGAGGATTTTCAACATTTTAAATTATCTACATATTTTTCAGAAAGCCCATAAAATATAGATGAAATTCAGAAATAATTTTGAATATTTCATTCATTTTGTTAAAAAATAAGCAAAAGCATTGAAAAAAGCGAAATATATGGTAAAATGATGTTACATTGTATATTTCGACGATTTGGAGCATTTAGAACACTTTTCAGACAAACATGATTTTTTAGCTAAAATTCATGGATTTTCAAACTTTTTTATAAGAATTATTGATGAAATTGAATTTTATGCTGAAAATAACTATTGTAATATTGTAATATTGTGTCAACAAATATTTCAAGTGTGAAAATCCATGTATTTTAGCTAAAAAATAAGGTTTAATTGAGAAGTGCTCTAAATACTGAAAATCGTCGAAATATGCAGTAAAACATCATTTTCCCACATTTTTCGAATTTTTCAATGCTTCATATATTTTTAAAAATAGCAGAAGCTTTGAAAAAATCGAGAAATATGGTAACATGATGTTTTACTGCATATTTCGACGATTTGGAGCATTTAGAGCACTTTTCAAACAAACTTTACTTTTTAGCCAATATACATGGATTTTCACACTTGAAATATGTTTTGACACAATACTACATTAAAATGACATATTTAAGTTACCTTCAGCATAAAATTAAATTAAATCAGTAATTCTGATAAAAAAAGTTTGAAAATCCATGAATTTTAGCTAAAAAATCAGGTTTGTCTGAAAAGTGTTCTAAATGCTCCATATCGTCGAAATATGCAATGAAACATCATTTTACCATATATTTCGATTTTTTCAATGCTTTTGGTATTTTTAAAGAATATATGAAATATTCAAAATTATTTCTGAATTTCATCGAAATTTTATGGTCTTTTTGAAAAATATGTAATATACTTTGAAATGTTGAAAAAGCTCGAAAATTTCAATTCCATCAATAATTCTGATAAAAAACTTTGAAAATCCATGAATTGTAGCTAAAATATCAGGTTTGTCTGAAAAGTGTTCTAAATGGTCTAAATCGTCGAAATATGCACTAAAACATCACTTTCCCATATTTTTCTATTTTTTCAACGCTTTTGGTATTTTTAAAAAATATATGAAATATTCAAAATTATTCTTAATTTCATGGAAATTTTATGGGCTTTTTGAAAAATATGTAATATACTTTAAAATGTTGAAAAGGCTCGAAAATTTCATTTCCATTAGTAATTAGTAAGTTTGAAAATCCATGAATTTTAGCTAAAAAATAAGGATTGTATGAAAAGTGTTAAAAGTGCTCTAAATCGTCGAAATATGCAGAAAACATCATTTTGCCATATTTTTCGATTTTTTGAATGCTTTTGCTATTTTTGAAAAAATATATGACATTCAAAATTATTTCTGAATTTCATCGAAATTTTATGGGGTTTTTGAAAAATATGTAATACACCTTAAAATGCTGAAATGGCTCGAAAATTTCAGTTCTATTTGTAATTCCGATAAAAAAGTTTGAAAATCCATGAATTTTAGCTAAAAATTCAGGTTTGTCTGAAAAGTGTTCTGAATGCTCCAAATCGTCGAAATATGCAGTAAAACATCATTTTACCATATTTTTCGATTTTTTCAATGCTTCAGGTATTTCACATATTTCAGGTATTTCATATATTTCATATATTTTTTTGAAAATACCAAAAGCATTGAAAAAATCGAGAAATATGGTAAAATGACGTTTTTCTGCATATTTCGACGATTATTTATCTAAAATTCAGGGATTTTCAAACTTTTTTTCAGAATTACTGATGGAATTGAAATTTTCTAGCATTTTCAACATTTTAAACTATATTACATATTTTTCAGAAAACCCATAAAATATAGATGAAATTCAGAAATAATTTTGAATTTTTCATTCATTTTGTTAAAAATAAGCAAAAGCATTGAAAAAATCGAAATATATGGTAAAATAATGTTTCATTGTATATTTCGACGATTTGGAGCTTTTAGAACACTTTTCAGACAAACATGATTTTTTTAGCTAAAATTCATGGATTTTCAAACTTTTTTATCAGAATTATTGATGAAATTGAATTTTATGCTGAAAGTAACTATTGTAATATTGTAATATTGTGTCAACAAATATTTCAAGTGTGAAAATCCATGTATTTTAGCTAAAAAATAAGGTTTGATTGAAAAGTTCTCTAAATGCTGAAAATCGTCGAAATCTGCAGTAAAACATCATTTTCCCATATTTTTCGATTTTTTTTCAATGCTTCAGGTATTTTTAAAAATAGCTAAAGCTTTGAAAAAATCGAGAAATATGGTAAAATGATGTTTTACTGCATATTTCGACGATTTGGAGCATTTAGAGCACTTTTCAAACAAACCTTACTTTTTAGCTAAAATACATGGATTTTCACACTTGAAATATGTTTTGACACAATACTGCATTAAAATGACATATTTAAGTGACCTTCAGCATAAAATTCAATTCAATCAGTAATTCTGATAAAAAAAAGTTTGAAAATCCATGAATTGTAGCTAAAACATCAGGTTTGTCTGAAAAGTGTTCTAAATGCTCTAAATCGTCGAAATGTGCAGTAAAACATCATTTTGCCATATTTTTCTATTTTTTTCAACGCTTTTGGTATTTTTAAAAAATATATGAAATATTCAAAATTTTTCTTAATTTCATGGAAATTTTGTGCTTTTTTAAAAATATGTAATATACTTTATAATGTTGAAAAGGCTCGAAAATTTCAATTCCACTAGTAATTAGTAAGTCTGAAAATCCATGAATTTTAGCTCAAAAATCAGGTTTTTATGAAAAGTGTTAAAAGTGTTATAAATCGTCGAAATATTCAGAAAAACATCATTTTGCCATATTTTTCGTTTTTTTTGAATGCTTTTGCTATTTTTTAAAAAATATATGACATTCAAAATTATTTCTGAATTTCATCGAAATTTTATAGGGTTTTTGAAAAATATGTAATACACTTTAAAATGCTGAAAAGGCTCGAAAATTTCGGTTCTATTAGTAATTCCGATAAAAAAGTTTGAAAATCCATGAATTTTAGCTAAAAATTCAGGTTTGTTTGAAAAGTGTTCTAAATGCTCCAAATCGTCGAAATATGCAGTAAAATATCATTTTACCATATTTTTCGATTTTTTCAATGCTTCTGGTATTTCACATATTTCAGTTATTTCATATATTTCATATATTTTTTTTAAAATACCAAAAGCATTGAAAAAAATTGAGAAATATGGTAAAATGACGTTTTTCTGCATATTTCGACGATTTAGAGCATTTATAACACTTTTCAGACAAACCAGATTATTTAGCTAAAATTCAGGGATTTTCAAACTTTTTTATCAGAATTACTGATGGAATTGAAATTATCGAGCATTTTAAACATTTTAAAGTATATTACATATTTTTCAAAAGGCCCATAAAATATCGATGAAATTCAGAAATAATTTTGAATATTTCATATATTTTTTTAAAAATAAGCAAAAGCATTGAAAAGTCGAAAAATATTGTAAAATGATGTTTTACTGCATATTTCGACGATTTGGAACATTTAGAACACTTTTCAGACAAACCTGATTTTTTAGCTAAAATTCATGGATTTTCAAACTTTTTGCTGAGAATTAATGATGGAATTGAATTTTATGCTGAAAGTAACTTAAATATGACATTTTAGTGTAATATTGTGTCAACAAATATTTCAAGTGTGAAAATCCATGTATTAAAGCTAAAAAGTAAATTTTAATTGAAAAGTGCTCTAAATGCTGAAAATTGTCGAAATAAACAGTAAAACATCATTTTACCATATTTTTCGATTTTTTTCAATGCTTCATGTATTTTTAAAAATAGCAAATGCTTTGAAAAAATCGAGAAATATGGTAAAATGATGTTTTACTGCATATTTCGACGATTTGGAGGATTTAGAGCACTCTTCAAACAAAATTCGAAATTTTATTGGCTTTTTGAAAAATATGTAATATACTTTAAAATGTTGAAAAGTCTCTAAAATTTCAATTCCATCAATAATTGTGATAAAAAGCTTTGAAAATCCATGAATTTTAGCTAAAACATCAGGTTTGTCTTAGAAGTGTTCTAAAATCTCCAAATCGTCGAAATATGCAGTAAAACATCATTTTACCTTATTTTTCGATTTTTTCAATGCTTTTGCTATTTTTAAAAATACCTGAAGCATTGGAAAAATCGAAAAATATGGTAAAATGATGTTTTTCTGTATATTTCGGCGATTTGGAGCATTTAGAACAATTTTCAGACAAACCTGATTTTTTAGATAAAATTCATGGATGTTCAAACTTTTTAGGAGAATTTCTAATAGAATTGAAATTTTCGAGGCTTTTCAACATTTTAAAATATATTACATATTTTTCAAAAAGCCCAAAAAATTTCGATGAAATTCAGAAATAATTTTGAATATTTCATATTTTTTAAAAATACCAAAAGCATTGAAAAAATCGAAAAATGTGGCAAAATGATGTTTTACTGCATATTTCGACGATGTAGAGCATTTAAACAATTTTCAGACAAACTTGATTTTTTAGCTAAAATTCATAGATTTTCAAACTTTTTTATCAGAATTACTGATGGAATTGAATTTTAAGCTGAAAGTAACTTAAATATTACATTTTAGTGTAGTATTGTATCAATACATATTTTAAGTGTTAAAATCCATGTATTTTACCTGAAAAGTAAGGTTTAATTGAAAAGTGCTCTAAATGCTGAAAATAGTCGAAATATGCAGTAAAACATCATTTTACCATATTTTTCGATTTTTTTAATGCGTCAGGTATTTTTAAAAATAGCAAATGCATTGAAAAAATCGAAAAATATGGTAAAATATGGTAAAAATTACTGCATATATCGACGATTTGGAGCATTTAGAGCACTTTTAAAACAAACCTTATTTTTTATTTAAAATACATGGATTTTCACACTTGAAATATGTATTGACATTATACAACTTTAAAATGTCATATTTAAGTTACTTTCAGCATAAAATTTAATTCAATCAGTAATTCTGATAAAAAAAAGTTTGAAAATCCATGAATTTTAGCTAAAAAATCAGGTTTGTCTGAAAAGTGTTTTAAATTCTCTAAATCGTCGAAATGTGCAATAAAACATCATTTTACAATATTTTTCAATTTTTTCAATGCTTTCGCGTATTTTTAAAAAAATATATATAAAATATTCAAAATTATTTCTGAATTTCGTCGAAATTTTATGAGCTTTTTGAAAAATATGTAATATACTTTAAAATGTTGAAAATGCTAGAAAATTTCAATTCCATCAGTAATTCTGATAAAAAAGTTTGAAAATCCATGAATTTTAGCTGAATAATCAGGTTTGTCTGAAAAGTGTTCTAAATGCTCTAAATCGTAGAAATATGCAGTAAAACATCATTTTACCATATTTCTCGATTTTTTCAATGATTTTGGTATTTTAAAAAATATATGAAATATATGAAATATGTGAAATACCTGAAGCGTTGAAAAAAATCGAGAAATATGGTAAAATGATGCTTTCCTGCATATTTCGACGATTTGGAGCATTTAGAACACTTTTCAAACAAACCTGATTTTTTTTAGCTAAAATACAGGGATTTTCTAACTTTTTTATCGGAATTACTAATGGAATTGAAATTTTCGAGCCTTTTCAACATTTTAAAGTACATTACAAATTTTTCAAAAAGACCATAAAAATTCGATGAAATTCTGGAATAATTTTGAATATTTGATGTATTTTTTTCAAAAATACCAAAAGCATTGAAAAAAATCGAAAAAAAAATTAGCAAAATGATGTTTCACTGAATATTTCGAGGATTTAGAGCATTTAGATCACTTTTCAGACAAACCTGATTTGTAGCTAAAATTCATGGATTTTCAAACGTTTTTATCAGGATTACTGATGGAATGGAATTCTATGCTGAAGGTAACTTAAATATGACATTTCAATGTCAATACATGTTTCAAGTGTGAAAATCCATGTATTTTAGCTAAAAAGTAAGTGTTCTAAATGCTCCAAATCGTCGAAATATGCAGTAAAACATCATTTTACCATATTTTTCTTTTTTTTCCAATGCTTTTGCTATCTTTAAAAATACCTGAAGAATTGAAAAAATCGAAAAATATGGTAAAATGATGTTTTACTGCATATTTCAACGATTTTTAGCATTAACGTAGGTCATCTGGAAAAGACCCGGGCCGGGGCAAAACCTGGTGTGTTGCTGGAGGTGAACCCAACAGTTAGGTGTCTTCAATCAAAAACGTTTCGCAGCAGCAGCAGAAGCAGTGAATGAAATCATGCGCGATCCCAGAAAGATATCCTCGTACTGCATAAATCTTATTGTTCTTCTCTGTTGCTGTACATTTTTTCTTTGCTACTGTACTGTATTATTGT
This sequence comes from Cherax quadricarinatus, assembly GCF_038502225.1. Lineage (NCBI taxonomy): Eukaryota > Metazoa > Arthropoda > Malacostraca > Decapoda > Parastacidae > Cherax > Cherax quadricarinatus. The sequence continues at coordinate 180,195 of NW_027195342.1, read as the reverse complement.
ACTGTACTCTACCGTTCTTTACTTTTAATTCTCTGTACTGTACTGGTCGTCTCTGTTACTGTACTTCTGTGTTACTGTACTGATCGTCTCTGTTACTGTACTGCACCCGTTCCACTGTGTTACTGTACTGGTCTTCTCTGTTACTGAACTGTTTTCGTTCTTCTGTGTTACTGTACTGGTCTTCTGTGCTACAAGTGGCAGGGGAACGCCTTCCTCCTGAACAAAAGAATGGAAAATAGCAAATGAATAACTTGATGGATAATAATGATATTTTTCTAAGGATTTTAATTAAAAATAAATTAAATAAAAATTGGCCGCTGTGGTCTCAGTAAGATTTTGTGACAGGAGTATCTTATGTCCAGGACGGTCTTCTGATGATGTTTTAGAAGAAATGGTGTTGGTTATCCAGGGTGGCGGTGTTCGTCCCATGTTCTGAAAATCCTGTCACTACTTGGTTGTATCACCACAATTCAGATTTTAGAGGTGAGGAGTCATAATATCCCACTACGTCCTGTAGACAGGGATCTTGCTCCAATTAACTAGCGTCTACCCTGGTTGACCAGGCCAGCAACAGAGTTGATAATAAAGAAGCCACTGGTTACATAAGTGTTAAATAAGTATGACAGTGAAGAAAGACAAAGGCTGGTATTCTACCTCAATGTCATTACTTGGAACCAGGTAAATTAGTATCAATGTAAACATTGACGAGTCTCCTTTATCTTTCATATTTGTGGCTCTCACCCGTCCACCCCTGCGGGTTTACCACCGCTGGTGATACATATCCATCAATGTGGATCACCCTGACGGATCTTGATCCAAGGAACTACAGTTATCACCCCTTTTTTACATCTATACTGACTGACCTTCAAGCTGTTTGATCCCTACGGGTTTACCATTCCCAGTGATACAGATGAGCTAGGACTAAAGTCGAAGCAGTACGCTGAAGTCAGTGGTCAGTACGCTGAGGTCAGTGGTCATGTGTGGTTATACTTGTCCTGAGCTGTCTGGGTATTAGCGTGGGGTGTTACCAAGCACCATGACTTCTTGTAGTGTTTTAGAATCTCAGGTTCAAGTGTTGAAGAAGGTTCTATTTCTTCAGGAGGAAAATAGGAAGCGAAGCTTCGCCTAGATGTGTTTGAGAGTGAGTGTGAGAAGGATTTAGCTGGTAAGGAAGGAATGGTCACCAGCAGTGATAGTGGCAGCCGCTTTAAGACGAGGTTTGATAAAGCTCATGGAGCAGTGAGAGAGACGACCCGGTAGCAAATGGTGAAGAGGTGGGGCCAGGAGCTAAGACTCGACACCTGCAACCACAAATAGGAAATCCTGTGTCACAAACCTACTGGAGTTCTATGACATGGTGACAGCAGTAAGACAAGAGAGAGAGGGGTGGGTGGATTGCATTTACTTGGACTGCAAGAAGGCGTTTGACACAGTACCACACAAGAGATTAGTGCAAAAACTGGAGGACCAAGCAGGGATAACAGGGAAGGCACTGCAATGGATCAGGGAATACTTGTCAGGAAGACAGCAGCGAGTCATGGTACGTGGCGAGGTGTCAGAGTGGGCACCTGTGACCAGCGGGGTCCCACAGGGGTCAGTCCTAGGACCAGTGCTGTTTCTGGTATTTGTGAACGACATGACGGAAGGAATAAACTCCGAGGTGTCACTGTTTGCAGATGACGTGAAGTTGATGAGAAGAGTTCATTCGATCGAAGACCAGGCAGAAATACAAAGGGATCTGGACAGGCTGCAAACCTGGTCCAGCAACTGGCTCCTGGAGTTCAATCCCACCAAGTGCAAAGTCATGAGGATTGGGGAAGGGCAAAGAAGACCGCAGACGGAGTACAGTCTAGGGGGCCAGAGACTACAAACATCACTCAAGGAAAAAGATCTAGGGGTGAGTATAACACCAGGCACATCTCCTGAAGCGCACATCAACCAAATAACTGCTGCAGCATATGGGCGCCTGGCAAACCTCAGAACAGCATTCCGACATCTTAATAAGGAATCGTTCAGGACCCTGTACACCGTGTACGTTAGGCCCATATTGGAGTATGCGGCACCAGTTTGGAACCCACACCTAGCCAAGCACGTAAAGAAACTAGAGAAAGTGCAAAGGTTTGCAACAAGACTAGTCCCAGAGTTAAGAGGTATGTTCTATGAGGAGAGGTTAAGGGAAATCAACCTGACGACACTGGAGGACAGGAGAGATAGGGGGGACATGATAACGACTTACAAAATACTGAGAGGAATTGACAAGGTGGACAAAGACAGGATGTTCCAGAGACTGGACACAACAACACGGGGACACAGTTGGAAGCTGAAGACACAGATGAATCAAAGGGATGTTAGGAAGTATTTCTTCAGCCACAGAGTAGTCAGGAAGTGGAATAGTTTGGGAAGCGACGTAGTGGAGGCAGGATCCATACATAGCTTTAAGCAGAGGTACGATAAAGCTCATGGTTCAGGGAGAGTGACCTAGTAGCGACCAGTGAAGAGGCGGGGCCAGGAGCTTGGACTCGACCCCTGCAATCTCAACTAGGTGAGAACTAGGTGAGTACACACACACACACACACACAGGGAGGCAAAAACTAAGTGCAACAGAGAATGGAAAAGGTACAGGAGGCATAGGACCCAGGAAAACAAGGAGATTAGTAGAAGAGCCAGAAACGAGTATGCACAGATAAGGAGGGAGGCCCAGCGACAGTATGAAAACGACATAGCATCGAAAGTCAAATCTGACCCGAAACTGCTGTATAGCCACATTAGGAGGAAGACAACAGTCAAGGACCAGGTGATAAGGCTGAGGAAAGAAGGTGGAGAACTCACAAGAAACGATCAAGAGGTATGCGAGGAGCTCAACACGAGATTTAAGGAAGTATTTACAGTAGAGACAGGAAGGACTCTGGGGGAACAGACCAGATGGGGACACCAGCAAGGAATACACCAACAAGTGTTGGACGACATACATACAGATGAGGAGGAGGTGAAGAAACTGCTATGGGACATCGATACCTCAAAGGCAATGGGACCGGACAACATCTCCCCGTGGGTCCTTAGAGAGGGAGCAGATATGTTGTGCGTGCCACTTACCACACATCCCTGGAAACTGGGCAACTACCTGAGGTATGGAAGACGGCAAATGTAGTTCCCATTTTTAAAAAAGGAGACAGAAAAGAGGCACTAAACTATAGACCTGTGTCATTGACGTGTATAGTATGCAAAATTATGGAGAAGATTATCAGGAGGAGAGTGGTGGAGCACCTGGAACGGAACAGGAGAATAAATGCCAACCATCACGGATTCACGGAAGGCAAATCCTGTGTCACAAACCTTCTGGAGTTTTATGATAAAATAACAGAAGTAAGACAAGAGAGAGAGGGGTGGGTTGATTGCATCTTCTTGGACTGCAAGAAGGCCTTTGACACAGTTCCTCACAAGAGATTAGTGCAGAAGCTAGAGCATCAGGCGCATATAACAGGAAGGGCACTGCAATGGATCAGAGAATACCTGACAGGGAGGCAACAACGAGTCATGGTACGTAATGATGTATCACAGTGGGTACCTGTGACGAGCGGGGTCCCACAGGGGTCGGTCCTAGGACCAGTGCTATTTTTGGTATATGTGAACGACATGACTGAAGGGTTAGACTCAGAAGTGTCCCTGTTTGCAGATGATGTGAAGTTAATGAGGAGAATTAAATCTGATGAGGACCAGGCAGGACTTCAAAGAGACCTGGACAGACTGGACACCTGGTCCAGCAAATGGCTTCTCGAATTTAATCCTGCCAAATGCAAAGTCATGAAGATAGGGGAAGGGCACAGAAGACCACAGACAGAGTATAGGCTAGGTGGCCAAAGACTGCAAACCTCACTCAAGGAGAAAGATCTTGGGGTGAGTATAACACCGAGCATGTCTCCGGAAGCACACATCAATCAGATAACTGCTGCAGCATATGGGCGCCTGGCAAACCTGAGAACAGCATTCCGATACCTTAGTAAGGAATCATTCAAGACACTGTACACCGTGTATGTCAGGCCCATACTGGAGTATGCAGCACCTGTTTGGAACCCGCACTTGATAAAGCACGTCAAGAAACTAGAGAAAATACAAAGGTTTGCGACAAGGTTAGTTCCAGAGCTAAGGGGAATGTCCTATGAAGAAAGATTAAGGGAAATCGGCCTGACGACACTGGAGGACAGGAGGGTCAGGGGAGACATGATAACGACATATAAAATACTGCGTGGAATAGACAAGGTGGACAAAGACAGGATGTTCCAGGGAGGGGACACAGAAACAAGAGGCCACAATTGGAAGTTGAAGACACAAATGAGTCAGAGAGATAGTAGGAAGTATTTCTTCAGTTATAGAGTTGTAAGGCAGTGGAAGAGCCTAGAAAATGACGTAGTGGAGGCAGGAACCATACACAGCTTTAAGACGAGGTTTGATAAAGCTCATGGAGCGGGGAGGGAGAGGGCCTAGTAGCAACCGGTGAAGAGGCGGGGCCAGGAGCTAGGACTCGACCCCTGCAACCACAAATAGGTGAGTACAAATAGGTGAGTACACACACACACACACACACACACAAACACACACACACACACGCACACACCGTCCTGTGAACTGACCATCTGAACCTTTCTCCTCTCCCCCCCCTCTTTCTACCCTAAGTAGACCTATCTCTACCTCTCTCACTCTTTACCTATATCTCTCTCTCTACCTATCTCTCTCTCTCTCTTCCCTCTCCCATCTCTCCCCTCTAACATCTCTTACCTCTAACACCTCCCCTCTCTAACATCTCTCCCCCTCTAACATCTGTCCCCTCCCATTATCTCTCCCCTCTCCCTTTCCCCACCTCTCTCCCATCCTCCCCTCCCTCTCCCCCTAGCCTCTCTCCCCTCTCGCTCTTCCATCTCCCCCCTCTTTCCCCCTTCTCCCCCTCTTTGCCTTCTCTTTCTCTCTCTCTCTCCCTCTCTCCCTCCCTCTCTCTCTCTCTCTCTCTCTCTCTCTCTCTCTCTCTCTCTCTCTCTCTCTCTCTCTCTCTCTCTCTCTCTATCTCGCTCTCTTGCTCTCTCTCGTCCCCATTTTCACTTCTAATTCTCCCCTCTCCTACCCTTCCCTTCACTCTCTCTCTCCTTCTACCTTTCCCTTCTCTCTTCTCTCACAAAAAAGAAAAAAAAAAGATGGTGGGAACTCGCAGGAACCAAGGATCAGATGAGAATGGTTCTGGTAGGGAGGAGTGGATGGAGGAGCAGTGGAAAAGGATGGAACAAGAGTGGGAGAGAAAATTAGGAGAGCTTTCTGAAAAAATGGAGAAAGAGCTCTCTGTGAAATTGGAAAAGAGGTTGGAGAAGGAGACAAAGAATTGGGAGGCACAAGTCGAAACTGCAGTAGCCAAGATAAGGGTCCTAGAAGTTGAGATAAATAGGCTGAAGCGGGTTACAGGGGCAGTGACCAGAGAAGACACAGCATATGAAGCTGCGAGGCCGAACAGGAAGGAAGGAATTATGAATTATGCTAAGGTCACATCAGTCTGCCAAGGAGGACCAAGGAGTGAAAGGGAAGATCAGCTGGTTGCAGATGGAGAGGGTGATAGGTCCAATGCTGAGGCACAACAAGGCTATCAAGAGCCACTGGAAAAATCAAGGGAGAAACTGACCACATACAGGCAGGATCCAGAGTCACAGAGGGTGAGGCAATGGGAGGAAGAAAGGGCAAAATCAGTGTTTATCCATGGGCTTCAGGAGAGAGAGGAAAGGACACACACTGAAAGGCAGCAGGAAGAAAGAAAGGAGATTGAGAAAATCATCACGGAAATAGGTGAAGAGATGGACGAGATTGTAAATTTTCAGAGAATAGGGGGGTACTCGAAGGGGAGAAACCGACCAATCAAGCTGATTCTCAGGACGGAAACAGTGCGGAACAGGATCCTCCAAGAGAAACCACGATTGAAATACTCGGAAGAGTACAAGAGGGTGTTCCTAGACAGAGACAGAACAAAATCAGAACGACAGCAGCTGAGGGAGAGGAAAAAAAGCGAAAGGAGCTAGGAAAAGAGACAAGGAGGGAACCAGCAGAGGTCAGTCAGAGCAGAACAGAACAGCAAGGGCAAGCACACACACAACTACTCTCAGAACCATACAACCTATCACACCATCCCAACACACACTACAATCCATACCCACAGCCTCCACCCAACACCGAGCTATAGAATCCCACAGTATGCCACCAGGTCTCCCACCCTCACAGGCCCCCCAAACCACAGTGTTGGAGAGGAAACTGAAGGTATGGTACACAAACGCTGATGGAATAACAAATAAGTGGGAGGAGTGGCATGAAAGAGTCAAAGAAGCATCACCGGACATCATAGCTCTCACAGAAACCAAGTTTACAGGTATGATAACAGATGCCATCTTTCCAACGGGATACCAAATCCTGAGGAAAGACAGAGGGAACAGGGGGGGTGGAGGAGTGGCGTTGCTGATCAAAAATCGCTGGAATTTTGATGAGCTGGAGAGAGGAGACAGCGGAGAAGAAAGTGATTACATAGTGGGAACACTTCACTCTGGAGGTCCCAAGGTGGTAATAGCAGTGATGTATAACCCACCACAGAACAGCAGGAGGCCAAGGCAAGAGTACGACGAGAGCAATAGAGCGATGGTTGACACACTGGCTAGAGTGGCCAGAAGAGCTCATGCATGCAGGGCAAAGCTCCTGATCATGGGTGACTTTAACCACAAGGAGATCGATTGGGAGAACTTGGACCCACATGGGGGCCAAGATACATGGAGGGCTAAGATGATGGAGGTGGTACTGGAAAACTTCATGTGCCAACACGTAAGGGACACTACAAGAGAGAGAGGAGAGGATGAACCAGTAAGGCTGGACTTAGTATTCACCTTGAGTAGTGCAGATATCGAGGACATCACATATGAAAGACCCCTTGGGGCCAGTGACCATGTGGTTTTAAGCTTCGAATACACAGTAGAGCTACAAGTGGAGGGAGAAGCAGGAAGGCCAGGACGAATGAAGCCAAACTACAAGAAAGGGGACTACACAGGAATGAGGAACTACCTGAACGGGGTTCAGTGGGACAGAGAACTGGCAGGGAAGCCAGTTAATGAGATGATGGAATATGTAGCAACAAAATGCAAGGAGCCTGAGGAGAGGTTTGTACCCAAGGGTAACAGGATTAATGAAAAAGCCAGGATGAGCCCATGGTTTACCCAAAGGTGCAGGGAGGCAAAAACCAAGTGTGCTAGGGAATGGAAGAAATATAGAAGGCAAAGGACCCAGGAGAATAAGGAGAACAGTCGTAGAGCCAGAAACGAATATGCACAGATAAGAAGGGAGGCCCAAAGACAATATGAAAATGACATAGCAGCGAAAGCCAAATCTGACCCGAAACTGTTGTACAGCCACATCAGGAGGAAAACAACAGTCAAGGACCAGGTAATCAGGCTAAGGAAGGAAGGAGGAGAGACAACAAGAAATGACCGTGAAGTATGTGAAGAACTCAACAAGAGATTCAAAGAAGTGTTCACAGAGGAGACAGAAGGGACTCCAGAAAGACGGAGAGGTGGGGCACACCACCAAGTGCTGGACACAGTGCACACAACCGAGGAAGAAGTGAAGAGGCTTCTGAGTGAGCTAGATACCTCAAAGGCAATGGGGCCAGATAACATCTCCCCATGGGTATTGAGAGAGGGAGCAGAGGCGCTATGCGTACCCCTAACAGGGAGATTGCCTGAGGCATGGAAGACAGCAAATGTAGTCCCAATCTTTAAAAAAGGAGACAGACATGAAGCATTAAACTACAGACCAGTGTCACTGACATGTATAGTATGCAAAATCATGGAGAAGATTATCAGGAGAAGAGTGGTGGAACACCTAGAAAGGAATGATCTCATCAACAGCAGCCAACATGGTTTCAGGGACGGGAAATCCTGTGTCACAAACCTACTGGAGTTCTATGACATGGTGACAGCAGTAAGACAAGAGAGAGAGGGGTGGGTGGATTGCATTTTCTTGGACTGCAAGAAGGCGTTTGACACAGTTCCACACAAGAGATTGGTGCAAAAACTGGAGGACCAAGCAGGGATAACAGGGAAGGCACTACAATGGATCAGGGAATACTTGTCAGGAAGACAGCAGCGAGTCATGGTACGTGGCGAGGTGTCAGAGTGGGCACCTGTGACCAGCGGGGTCCCGCAGGGGTCAGTCCTAGGACCAGTGCTGTTTCTGGTATTTGTGAACGACATGACGGAAGGAATAGACTCTGAGGTGTCCCTGTTTGCAGATGACGTGAAGTTGATGAGAAGAATTCACTCGATCGAAGACCAGGCAGAACTACAAAGGGATCTGGACAGGCTGCAGACCTGGTCCAGCAATTGGCTTCTGGAGTTCAATCCCACCAATGGCAAAGTCATGAAGATTGGGGACGGGCAAAGAAGGCCGCAGACGGAGTACAGTCTAGGGGGTCAGAGACTACAAACCTCACTCAAGGAAAAAGATCTTGGGGTGAGTATAACACCAGGCACATCTCCTGAAGCGCACATCAACCAAATAACTGCTGCAGCATATGGGCGCCTAGCAAACCTCAGAACAGCATTCCGACATCTTAATAAGGAATCATTCAGGACCCTGTACACCGTGTATGTTAGGCCCATATTGGAGTATGCGGCACCAGTTTGGAACCCACACCTAGCCAAGCACGTGAAGAAACTAGAGAAAGTGCAAAGGTTTGCAACAAGACTAGTCCCAGAGCTAAGAGGTATGTCCTACGAGGAGAGGTTAAGGGAAATCAACCTGACGACACTGGAGGACAGGAGAGATAGGGGGGGACATGATAACGACTTACAAAATACTGAGAGGAATTGACAAGGTGGACAAAGACAGGATGTTCCAGAGATTGGACACAGTAACAAGGGGACACAGTTGGAAGCTGAAGACACAGATGAATCACAGGGATGTTAGGAAGTATTTCTTCAGCCACAGAGTAGTCAGTAAGTGGAATAGTTTGGGAAGCGATGTAGTGGAGGCAGGATCCATACATAGCTTTAAGCAGAGGTATGATAAAGCTCACGGCTCAGGGAGAGTGACCTAGTAGCGATCAGTGAAGAGGCGGGGCCAGGAGCTCGGACTCGACCCCCGCAACCTCAACTAGGTAAGTACAACTAGGTGAGTACACACACACACACACACACACACACACACACACACACAACACACACACACACACACACGCACACACACACACACACACACACACACACACACACACACACACACACACACACACACACACACACACACACACACACACACACACACATAGCTTTAAGCAGAGGTTTAAGCATGGTTCAGGGAGAGTGACCTAGTAGCGACCAGTGAAGAGGCGGGGCCAGGAGCTTGGACTCGACCCCTGCAACCTCAACTAGGTGAGTACACACACACACACACACACACACACACACACACGTGAAGCAGTATCGTTAAATAATGCTCCTAAGATTTCACGTTCTAGTGGCTGTCCTAATATATTATTAGCGATCATCGTACGTGAGTAAATCAACATACCTGCAAGAGTGCAACAGGTTTCTAAAGTGTGAATGATGTCATAAAATCAAGAATTTTACAATTTAAATTTGAATGCGGGTGTCACTGGAAGGTATGTGAGCGAGGGCAGCCAGCAGCTGGTTAGCCTGCCGGCGACACTGCTGACACACATAATTAAAACAAATATATTTAATGGTTTTGGTCGGTTATGACAGCAGTGTAGTGATAAGGTCATAAATGAGTGATGCAGTAAATAATGAAAGAAAAATTAGTCAAAATCCCCAGCAGTTGTTGTGACTACAGTTAATATAATCAGGTTACGCTTATGACCATGATACTAAAGAAAAAAGAGGGAATACCAAGTTATTAAAAAAATAAACTTGAATGCATGATAAAAGCTACGGAGGGAGTTACAAACTGAGGGAGTTTGTAGAAGACACCAGCAGGAGCCTCCATTGTTGTGCAGACGACATCACTTGTCTATGTGTGGGAACAATATTGGTTGGTGTCTAAAGTCAGTGTGTGTCTGGCCCTGTTGGTTGTATGTTATACCATCACTCTCTCCCTAACTTTAAGTGTCAGCAGATAGATAGGGGTAACCCTGATAATATTTAGTAAATTTAGTTGTGTAGCCTAGTTGTGTAGCCTAGAACAAGGTCATAAACACGCACGCACTCACGCACACAAACACACGTGCATACCAGTAAGTATTAAAGTATTAAATATTAGTATATATTAACAAGGAATAGAGTGAGAAATAATTCTATAATCTTCAAAGGAGTAGCGTAGCCTAGCGTGATTAACGTGACACCTTCTTTTTCTCAAAGACAGAGACAAATACGTAAACGAACACACACATACGTAGTAACGAGACCCCCCGTAATACAGTGACCCCCCGTAATAAAGTGACCCCCTTTTTCCTCAGAGACTTAAGAGACAAGCGCGAAAACCGCGTACGTGCGCACGCACACACGCGCGCACACTTACATGCACGTGCACACACACACACACACACACACACACACACACACACACACACACACACACACACACACACACACACACACACACACACACACACATACACACACACACACACACACACACACACACACACACACACCACAATCTTCAACACATCCCTTGAAACTGGGCAACTACCTGAGAAATGGAAGACAACAAATGTAGTCCCCATATTTAAGAAAGGAAACAGCAATGAGGCACTAAACTACAGACCTGTATCTCTGACATGTATTGTGTGCAAAGTCATGGAGAAGATTATCAGGAGAGTGGTGGAACACCTGGAACGGAACAAGATTATAAATGAAAACCAGCATGGGTTTATGGAAGGCAAATCCTGTGTCACAAACCTCCTGGAGTTTTATGACATGTTAACAGAAGTAAGACACGAGAGAGAGGGGTGGGTAGATTGCGTTTTCCTAGACTGCAGGAAGGCCTTTGACACAGTTCCCCACAAGAGATTAGTGCAGAAGCTGGAGGATCAGGCGCATATAACAGGGAGGGCACTGCAATGGATCAGGGAATACCTGACAGGGAGGCAGCAACGAGTCATGGTACGTGAAGAGGTATCACAGGGTGCGCCTATGACGAGCGGGGTCCCACAGGGTCAGTTCTAGGACCAGTGCTATTTTTGATATATGCGAACGACATGATGGAAGGAATAGACTCTGAAGTGTCCCTATTCGCAGATGATGTGAAGTTGATGAGAAGAATTAAATCGGATGAGGATGAGGCAGGACTGCAAAGAGACCTGGACAGGCTGGACATGTGGTCCAGAAACTGGCTTCTCGAATTCAATCCTGCCAAATGCAAAGTCATGAAGATTGGGGAGGGCAAAGAAGACCGCAGACAGAGTATAGGCAAGGTGACAAAGACTACAGACCTCACTCAGGGAGAAAGACCTTGGGGTGACCATAACACCGAGCACGTCACCGGAGGCACATGTCAACCAAATAACTGCTGCAGCATACGGGCGCCTGGCAAACCTGAGAATAGCGTTCCGATACCTTAACAAGGAATCGTTCAAGACACTGTACACTGTGTATGATAGGCCCATACTGAAGTATGCAGCACCAGTCTGGAACCCACACCTGGTCAAGCACGTCAAGAAGTTAGAGAAAGTACAAAGGTTTGCAACAAGGCTAGTCCCAGAGCTCAGGGGAATGTCGTACGAGGAAAGGTTGAGAGAAATCGGACTGGCGACACTGGAGGACAGAAGGGACAGGGGAGACATGATAACGACATACAAGATACTGCGGGGAATAGACAAGATGGACAGAGATAGGACGTTCCAGAGAGGGGACACAGGGACAAGGGGTCACAACTGAAAGCTGAAGACTCAGACGAGTCACAAGGACGTTAGGAAGTATTTCTTCAGTCATAGAGTTGTCAGGAAGTAGAATAGCCTAGCAAGTGAAGTAGTGGAGGCAGGAACCATACATAGTTTTAAGACGAGGTATGATACAGCTCAGGAAGCAGAGAGAGAGAGGACCTAATAGCGATCAGTGAAGAGGCGGGGCCAGGAGCTGAGTCTCGACCCCTGCAACCACAATTAGGTGAGTAGGTGAGTACACACACACGCACGCACACACGCACACACACACACACACACACACACACACACACACACACACACACACACACACACACACACACTCGGGGCCAGGAGCTCGGACTCGACCCCCGGAACCTCAACTAGGTGAGCACACACACACACACACACACACACACACACACACACACACACACACACACACACACACACACACATACACACGTAAACACCGCACGCTAAAATAGCACCCACTTATACGTATATATATTCAATAAGATCACAGTAAACAGGTGATATCACATATATAACAAAAAAAGGCACAATACCGTGACTGGAACGATACACAAATAACCCGCACATAGAAGATAGGAGCTTACGACGACATTTCGGTCCGACTTGGACCATTAGCAAAGTCACACTAACCAGAAGTGGAGCAGGACGGCTATATATAGACAGGAAGAGGTAGTGGTGGTAGTAGTAGCAGTAGTAGTAGTGGCAGTAGTGGTAGTAGTAGTAGTAGTAGTAGTAGTAGTAGTAGTAGTAGTAGTAGTAGTAGTAGTAGTAGTAGAAGTAGTAGTAATAGTAGTGGTAGTAGTGGGGAATTAAGGAGGAGGAGCCAGTCAAATACAAAGAAAGGGGAGCACTGCAAGGGAGCTAGGTGCCCACAGAGGGAGAGCAAGTACACAGAGGTGGGGGGAAGGGGAAGTGATGAAATAAATAATGAAGGAACAGAAACACGCGACAGAAGAAAGAAAGACAAAAAAGGAAAGAGGAAAGGGGAAGAGAGAAGAAGATGCCTTCTTTACTTTCCGTCAGCGTCAACATGCTCTCTTTGCGGCTTTACCACAAGATCTCTGTAACCTTCTCTCTACCATTGCCTTTGACACTGCTCGCCTGAATACACAAATTCATTCTTCTAAACTACAGAATAAACTTCAACGTCTCATCTCAGCTAGCCCTTGGTCTAATCTAAATTCTCCCTCACTGACTGTGTTACTTACTTGTCTTCTGTCTCACTCTCTCAGTATGAGCGTGAACTTCGCCTACCCCTCGCGCTGGTATTGCCCTGATTAGCTCTTTTGATTCCTTTCGTCAATATCGCTCCCGTAATCTTCCTGACTTGTCCAGTTTTCGTGGCGCTCTCCTTCCTGCTCTTGATAGTCTGTTTTCTAAGAATCACCACCTTCCGCGCCGTTACCAACTTGCCCTTTTTTCTCTTAAATCTAACACTAACATTGTCATACTATCTTCTGACAAAGGTAATTCGGTAGTTATCCTTGATCGCGAGGATTACCTCCGTAAAGCTGATGTCTTGCTCTCTGACTCACGTACCTACACTCCTCTCGTTTCCAACCCTCTTGATCGCATCAAGAGAACTTTCAACAAGACCTCTGTCCTCCTGACTTTGACCTTGTTCAACGGTTTCGTGTCATTTGTTCCTCTCTTCCCTATGTCTATGGCTTTCCCAAAACTCATAAACCTGATATTCCTCTTCGTCCTATCACATCCTCTAGAGGTTCTGTCTCTTATTCTCTTGCTTCTTGGTTGGCCAAAACCCTCACTCCCTTTCTTGGTACTTTTTCTCCTGCCCACCTCCGTCACTCTCAAGACTTCATTGAACGGGTTCGCTCTCTCCCAACCTGTAAAATGCTTAGTCTTGACGTTGAGTCCCTCTTCACCAATGTCCCTCTTGATGATGTCCTTGATTTCCTTAGAGAGAAGGCCCTTGAAGGGTTTCTACGTCTCACTATACCTATTGAAGTCTTTCTTGATCTTATTCGCCTCTGTGTGGACTCTAATTCCTTTTCACTCCAAGGGAAATATTATTCTCAAACCTTTGGTGTCGTTATAGGCTCTCCTCTCTCTCCTGTCCTTGCTATTCTTTTCATGGATTACTTCAAGAGTGTTCTAATTCCTACCATCGATGTGCAACCTTCACTCTGGCTCTGCTATGTGGATGACATCTTCGCTCTGTGGCCTCATGACTCCAGTCTCTTCCAACCTTTTCTTGAAGCTCTTAATAATCTTGCCCCTTCCATTAAGTTTAAAGCTGAGTGGTTATCTAATTCCTTGCTACCTTTCCTTGATGTCCATGTCCACCGCTCAGATACAGGTTTTTCCTTTTCCGTATACCGAAAACCTATGCACAGTGGCATGTACATTCACTACTTTTCCTATCATCCTTTCCCTGTCAAGAAAAGTGTTCTTATCTGCCTCTTTCTCCGTGCCCTCCGCATCTGTGATCCTCAGTTCCTTCCAGCAGAAATTTCCACTCTTCATAATTCGTTTTCCCGTTTTGGCTACCCTTCCCATTTCATAGACTCTGCCTTCTCACGTGCTAAACGTAATTTCTTCTCTCCCAAACTCTCTACTCCTGGGAACTCTTCTGTACTCTGCCTTCCCTACATTTCCGGTCTTTCTAATGTCAACAATTCTCTCCGTCTCTTAGACATTAAGCTTACTTTCCGCCAGGCTAACACTCTACGCACTAATCTCGTTCATACCTCTCCTCCATCTACAGATGTTCCTGGTGTCTACTCTATTTCTTGCTCCTCCTGTCCTCTTCAATACTTTGGAGAAACTGGCCGAACTCTTTCTGACAGACTTAGGGAGCACAAAAATAGTGTTAGGCTTGCCGACACTAACAATGCTCTTTTCTGTCAAGTCAGAGATCACAGCCATCCTATTGACTGGTCTTCCGCTAAAACTGTCTTCCCTATTTCCAACTCTAACAGTCGCCGTCTAGTTGAATCCTCTCTAATACACAACTTTCCTTGTATGAATCTTAGTCCTGGCTTCGTCTCTGTAGATGCCTTCCTCTCCCACTACATTGTAAAATGCTCCAAACTTCAGAACACCCGTGACTTAACCTGATTCTTCATTTTTTCTTCTCCCTCTTCCCCTTTCCTCTTTCCATTTTTGTCTTTCTTCTGTAGCGTGTTTCTGTTCCTTCATTATTTATTTTATCACTTCCCCTTCCCCCCACCTCTGTGCACTTGCTCTCCCTCTGTGGGCACCTAGGTCCCTTGCAGTGCTCCCCTTTCTTTGTATATGACTGGCTCCTCCTCCTTAATTCCCCACTACTACCACTACCACTACTACTACTACTTCTATTACTACTACTACTACTACTACTACTACTACTACTACTACTACTACCACTACTGCCACTACTACCACCACCACTACTACTACTACTACTACTACTACCACTACCTCTTCCTGCCTATATATAGCCGTCCTGCTCCACTCCTGGTCAGTGTGACTTTGTAAATGGTCGAAGTCGGACCGAAACGTCGTCGTAAGCTCCTCTCTTCCATGTGCGGGTTATTTGGATATCACATATGCAAAACCACCACTGTAAAAAAATAGTGAAATTCCAATCGCTTTCGTGACCTCTCACATTATCAAGGAACTATAAAAAAAACAAAACATCAGCAGTAAGGATATAAAGGGGCAAAACTACACCTCACTTTTACGTCACAACAACAAGACTACACCTCACAGTCGCGTGACAACACCCAACTCTGTGAAACACCTAATACTCTACCCAAGCATTAAGATTTTTTACTTATCTAATGTATCATTAAATTCTTCCCAAATTTTATTAATTATAAATGATTCCAATTTATATAAACCAAAAGATATATTCATACTATTTTCAAAACTGCTTTTTATAAAACATGATTCTACTATATTCATGTCGACCATGCTTGCTTGATACAACTTTCTCAACATTTTGAAAATCAATTGGATGGTTAAAATTACTCACACGAATATTCCCAATTGTCCTCAGAGATTCTTTAAGTCTTATGGTACACTTATTAATAATAAAAAATTGCACCTTACTAAAGCAGATAAAATAAATGCAATAGTAATTTTGAAAGGAAATGATTAACAAGATAAAATGAATAATCTCCTAGATGATAGTGAAACTTATTCTAAACTTAGAAAGAATCCCTTAGAAACTGTTAACAGCAATTTCAATGAAACATCTACTAAAAGGCAAAAATGAATTAATTAAAAATTTTTACTACTCTTAATCCATCTTTACCCTATATTATTTTATTTTATTTTACTAACACATCGGCCATTTCCCACCGAGGCAGGGTGGCCTGAAAAAGAAAAACTTTCATCATCATTCACTCCATTACTGTCTTGCCAGTGGTGTGCTTACACTACAGTTATAAAACTGTAATATTAATACCCCTCCTTCAGAGTGCCAACACTGAACTTCCCATCTCCAGGACTCAAGTCCGGCCTGCCGGTTTCCCTGAATCCCTTCATGAATGTTACCTTGCTCACACTCCAACATCACGTCAAGTTCTAAAAACCATTTGTCTCCGTTCACTCCTATCAAATACGCTAACGCATGCTTGCTGGAAGTCCAAGCCCCTCGCACACAAAACCTTTAACCCCTCCCTCTAACCTTTCCTAGGCCGACCCCTACCTCTGGTTCCCTCCGCTACAGATTTACACGCTCTCGAAGTCATTCTATTTTGTTCCATTCTCTCTACATGTCCTAACCACCTCAATAACCCCTCCTCAGCCCTCTGAATAATAGTTTTGGTGATCCCGCACCTCCTCCTAATTTTCTTCTAACTGCAATATTAACTACCCATGCTTCACACCCATATAAGAGTGTTGGTATAACTATACTCTCATACGTTCCCCTCTTTGTCTCCACAGACTCCTAAGTACACCAGTCATACTTTTCCTCTCATCAATTCTATGATTCACCTCATCCTTCATAGACCCATCTGCTGACACGTCCACTCCTAAATATCTGAATACCTTCACCTCCTCCATACTCTTTCCCTTCAATATGATATCCAGTCTTTCGTCACCTTTTTTTTTTTTGTCATTCTCATCACCTTACTGTTTCCTATATCCACTTTTCATTTTCTTTTTTACATACTATACCAAACTCATCCACCAACCTCTGTAACTTCTCTTCAGAGTCTCCCAAAAGCACAGTGGCATCAGCAAAGAGCAACTGTGATAACTCCTACTTTGTGTTAGATATTTTCACCCCACACCTCTTGCAAACACCCGCACATTTATTTCTTTTATAACCCAATATATATATATATATATATATATATATATATATATATATATATATATATATATATATATATATATATATATATATATATATATATATATATATATATATATATATATATATATATATATATATATTGTAAAAATTATAGAGGAATAAGTTTCCTGAGTATACCAGGAAAAGTGTACGGTAGGGTTATTATTGAAAGAATTAGAGGTAAGACAGAATGTAGGATTGCAGATGAGCAAGGAGGTTTTAGAATGGGTAGGGGATGTGTAGATCAATTGTTTACATTAAAGCATATATGTGAGCAGTATTTATATAAAGGTAGGGAAGTTTTTATTGCATTTATAGATTTAGAAAAGGCATATGATAGAGTGAATAGAGGAGCAATGTGGCAGATGTTGAAAGTTTATGGAATAAGTGGTAAGTTACGAAATGCTGTAAAGAGTTTTTATGAGGATAGTGAGGCTCAGGTTAGTGTGTGTAGAAGAGAGGGAGACTACTTCCCGGTAAAAGTAGGTCTTAGACAGGGATGGGTAATGTCTCCATGGTTGTTTAATATATTTATAGACAGGGTTTTATAAGAAGTAAATGCTAGGGTGTTCGGGAGAGGGGTGGGATTAAATTATGGGGACTGAAATACAAAATGGGAGTTGACACAGTTACTTTTTTGCTGATGATACTGTGCTTATAGGAGATTCTAAAGAAAAATTGCAAAGGTTGGTGGACGTCTTTGGGAGGGTATGCAAAGGTAGAAAGTTGAAAGTGAATATAGATAAGAGTAAGATGATGAGGGTATCAAACGATTTAGATAAAGAAAAATTGGATATCATACTGGAGAGAGGGAGTATTTGAAGAAGTAAATGGTTTCAGATATTTAGGAGTTGACTTGTCAGCGGATGGGTTTATGAAGGATGAGGTTAAAAATGGAATTGATGAAGGAAAAAAAGTGAGTGCTGCTTTGAGATATCTGTAGAGACAAAAAACGTTATCCATGAAGCCAAAGAAGAGAATGTACGAAAGGGCGGCTGGAGGCAGTGGAGATGTTTTGTCTAAGGGCAATGTGTGGTGTAAATATTATGCAGAGAATTCGGAGTGTGGAAATTAGGAGAAGAGCGGTTGTTGAGGTGATCTGGTCATTTAGAAATGATGAATCAAAGTAGAATTACTTGGAGAGCGTATAAATCTGTAGGGAAAGGAAGGCGGGGTAGGGGTCTTCCTCGAAGAGGTTGGAGGGAGGCGGCAAAGGAGGTTTTGTTGGCAAAGGGCTTGGATTTCCAGCAACCATGTGTGAGGGTGTTAGGAGTGAATGGAAACGAATGGTTTTTAGGACCTGACGAGTTGCTGGAGTGTGAGCAGGGTAATATTTTGTGAAGGGATTCAAGGAAACCGGTTAGCCGGACTTGAGTCCTGGAAATGGAAAGTACAGTGCCTGCACTTTAAAGGATGGGTTGGTATATTGGCAGTTTGGAGGGACTTCTGAACTGTCGTATCTGAGCTCCTCTGCAAAGACAGTGATTATGTATGAGTGAGGTGAAAGTGTTGAATGATGATGAAAGTATTTTCTTTTTGGGGATTTTCTTGCTTTTTGAGTCGCCCTGCCTCGGTGGGAGACGACCGACTTGTTGAAAAAAAATATTTAAGTGTGTGTGTGTGTTGTTTCATGTCTATGTTTAATATACGCGTGTATATATTTTACAAACTGGAATAACGATCTTACTGTTGTTTTAGGCTACCATAACTGGAAGTACAAATACGCTTACCTTCGCTGTTTTTTATATTATTTCCAAACGCTACCCGTAATCAATTGGCTGAAAAATGGAAATGACGTCGTAGTATTTTTTAGATTTATCTCTAGTTATCAAGTGTTGTTGAAGATTTGTGATAATTCACTTCCTATCTTTGTTATGTCATAAGCGCGCTAGATCGTTCACAACATCATCACACAGTGAATAAGAACATGCAAATTATACAACATTTCAGCAAGATTTTTCTTCTATGCTCATAAGATGTTTCCCAACATTCTCTCTCAAATATCTGTCAAACAATATGTAAAAGCTACTTCATAGATTGGTCCATATTTGTTGAAGTTCTTAAAATTCGAGAAATCACTGCATAATAAAAAGAAGAGACGAATATTACATGTAGAGTGGTCATAGCAGCAAGCAAGACTGTTCACAGATAATTTACTCAGCAGTCTATTATTGAGTCTAATAAACTTCATTCCTTAAGGAAACGTAGCGCCACTAAACACTTGTTCTGAATGTTGTGTCATCATACCCAAGATGAATGTTAATGTTTTTAGAAAACAACTTTAACAAAAAAATAAATAAAAACAAGAATTAGCCTCTATAAAATTTTAGTCACGACTAAAATATTGTCAATTAACTCAGTTATGTAGTTAACTTAATATATACCATGAAACTTTCCTTCGCTACATTTAAACTACATTACATATCCTACTACACGAAGTTATATATTTCTTTGCAATTTATTAACTTATATAAAAGATGTAATATTATCCAGTTGTTCTGGATAAATAAACTGACAACCTAATTCACGTAAGTAGTCCACATATCAGATTTATTATAATTTTGCACGTGAAGCGCTAAACCCATGGGAGTCATGCAGCTCCACACGGTGTGAAGGTACAGTTCACTGTCTATTTAACACTTTAGCCTGACACTCAATTCCTATTTGTATTTAACTTGAGGGGGAACCTCTGATGAAATATCGGTAATTACTGAACTATTACCATGCCACGAGAATAGGAAGAAAATCAGAAGACAGGTTGAGAGAGAGGAGGAAAAATTAAAAAGACTGGACAAGTGATGAAAATAGCTTATCTTGCTTATATTAGATCATTGGTTCATTAAGCTGCGCCACTATTTGCTCTTGTGTCTGACTGGAAGCTTGATGGAGGGCTGGAAAAACTGCTGAACGAAGCAATGAGGATCATTCTAGGACGCCCTCGTACTGCCAAAATTTTAAATATCCGGAAAGAACTTGATATTCCATGCATCAAAGATCATGTTACTGAAAAAAATATCCTCACTGGCGTAAATATATTCAGGCAGCCATTCAAACCCCTGGACAGAAGCCCTCCAAACTTTCCTCAGCACTCGTGAACATCCCTCCAGATGGATCGAACAAATTGGAACCTTCCTCCGCATGAACCACAAACAGAACTGTTTGCCATACTCCTTGCACTCATATGCGTCCATGTATCTAAGGTGGACACTTTAATTGTAACTGATTCTCTGTCATCTATAAATGCTCTCAACTCGTTAAGTATAAATTGTGGTATGCTTGTGTCAGAAGCCAGACACAGGTATGGTAAGATTGTGGACAGTGGAGTGAGAGTGCACATGAGTAGTCGATTTTTCCACTGGGGGAGGAACTTCCGGTTGGGCCTTTCCCTGGGCGAGGAACTTCCGGTTTGGGCCTTCCACAGAGCGAGGAACTTCCGGTTGGGCCTTCCACTGAGCGAGGTATCCGGTCTAGGACCAGCAGCTGGAGGGTCACCTTTTCACACCTAGGTGTTACTTCCGGTTTTGACCTTGACCTCGCCCTCGAGACTACCTCACCCTTGACCCCCCAACCAATACCCCCACCCCCCAGGACCCCCCCCCTTTCGCGACCCCGCCGTCGCGCCGCGCGCCCGCGCGCCCCGCCCCGCGCGCCCGCCCGCGCCCTTCGCGACCCCGCCCGCGCCTTCTGCTGCGCCTTCTGCAGCGTCATCCGGATCGCCCCCGCGCCTCGAATTTTTTTCCGATTTTTTTCGAATTTTTTTTGAATTTCATTTTCTTATGCTCTCCATCTCCTCGGATCAAGGTTTTTGGATTCCCCCCTATGGGGTTTTTCGAAATTCTCCATCTCCTCAGATCAAATTTTTTGGGTACCCCTCCTTTCACCCCCATCCCCAAACAATTTCTCGAAATCAAATTCTCCATCTCCTTGGATCCAATTTTTGGGTACCCCTCCTTTCACCCCAAATTTTCTCGACAATACCATGACTCCATCTCCTCGGATCAAGTTTTTTGGATCCCCCCCTATGGGGTTTTCGAAATTCTCCATCTCCTTGGATCAAATTTTTGGATTACCCCTCCCACTTTCACCCCCATCCCAAAATTTCTCGATATTACAAGTTTTTGCATTCCCCCCTATGGGGGTTTTCGAAATTCTCCATCTCCTCAGATCAAATTTTTAAGGTTCCCCCTCCCACTTTCACCCCCCCAATCCCAAAAATTTCTCGATAATACAAGTTTTTGGATTCCCCCCCCCTATGGGGGTTTTGAATTTCTTATGATCACCTTGGATCAAATTTTTGGATTACCCCTCCCACTTTCACCCACCCCCCAACCTCAAATTTTTCTCGATAATACCAAGTTTTTGGATTCCCTCCTATGGGGTTTTCGAAATTCTCCATCTCCTTGGATCAAGGTTTTTTGGATTGCCCCTCCTTCCACCCCCCATCCCCAAAAAATTTCTCAATATTACCAAGTTTTTGCATTCCCCCCTCTGGGTTTTTTTTCGAAATTCTCCATCTCCTCGGATCAAATTTTTGAGGTTCCCCCTCTCACTTTCACCCCCATCCCAAAATTTCTCAATATTACCAAGTTTTTGGATTCCCCCCTATGGGGGTTTCGAAATTCTCCATCTCCTCGGATCAAGTTTTTTGGATTCCCCCCTATGGGGGTTTTCGAAATTCTTATGATCTCCTCGGATCCCCCCATCCCACTTTCACCCCCACCCCAAAATTTCTCGATATTACCAAGTTTTTGGATTCCCCCCTATGGGGGTTTCGAAAGTCTCCATCTCCTCGGATCAAGTTTTTTGGATTCCCCCCTATGGGGTTTTCGAAATTCCTCGGATCAAGTTTTTGGAATCCCCCCTCTGGGTATAAGCATTCAAATGAACTCCTCCTATGGGGGCATGCTTACTACAGGTCTAATGAAGGGTGTTTACTCGACGGTCAGTGACGTCACGCGATGACCCCCACACACACACAGGCTGAATCATGACGACCCTTTTTTAGTTCATTAAAGTTAATAAGGGGATATAGTACCTACATCATAGGGAAAACATTTTCATCATCAGAAAGTCGCATTTTTGTTTCGTTAATACCCACAACAATCCAACAATTTCTTTACAACACAAGTCTAGACATTTTTCTCGTTTTAACTATTTCATCTCAGGTCACTCCCCCACGAAGTAACCTCCTCCCCACCCTCCCGAACCCTCACACTCCAACCAACACCTCACAATTTTCACTCATAACCCCCAATTTTTTCTCGTTTTAACCCTTTTAGTTCATTAAATTTAAT
Organism: Cherax quadricarinatus; assembly: GCF_038502225.1. Classification (NCBI taxonomy): domain Eukaryota; kingdom Metazoa; phylum Arthropoda; class Malacostraca; order Decapoda; family Parastacidae; genus Cherax; species Cherax quadricarinatus. The sequence goes on along the minus strand of NW_027195342.1, from coordinate 157,663 downwards.
AAGGGGATACAGTACATCAGAAAGTCACCACAACACTTATAACCACTTTTCGATAAATTCACTAGTCACAATTTTACATATTACGAAGTTAAATACGCACTTTTACTTTGAACATCTTCAAAAACACTCTCATAAATCATTTGAATACTCACAAAAATACCTTTATACATTTCCAAACAATACTGAAATACTCCAAAAACATCATTCGAACACCCCCAAATCACCTCTGAATACTCCCAGAACACCTTCATAAGTACTCTTGCACATCATTTGAACACCTTCAAAAAACACCTTTGAATACTCACATAAACACCCTTGAACACCTTCAAAACACCCTTGAACACCTTCAAAACACCCTTGATCACCTTCAAAAAACAACATTTGAACACACTCAAATCACCTTTGAACACCTTTGAACATCACCAAAACACTCTCATAAATCATTTGAATACTCACATAAACACCCTTGAACACCTTCAAACACCTTTGAACACCTTTGAACATCACCAAAAACACTCTCATAAATCATTTGAATACTCACATAAACACCCTTGAACACCTTCAAAACAATCTTGAACACCTTCAAAAACACCTTTGAACATTTCCAATCAACACTGAAACACTTCCAAAAAACACAATTTGAGTACTCCCAATTACACCACTGAATACTATTAAAACACCGCTGAATTCAATCAAAACACCCTTCAACACCTTCAAACACCCTTGAACACCTTCAAAACACTCTTGAACACCTTCAAAAACACCTTTGAACATTTCCAAAACACTATTTGAGTACTCCCAAATAAGATTTGACATCTCTAATTTATCTGCACTTACACATTTCATTAAATTACAACTCATCCCTCAGTCTCCAGACTTCACAACATTATCACAAAAACTAACTCAAACACTTTACTTTGAACACCCCCAAAGTACTCTCATAATCATTCGAATACTCACATAAACACCCTTGAACACCTTCAAAACACCTTTGAATATCGTTTTAAACTAATTTCATCACAACCCACTTATATCATCTTTTTTCGGTAACTCTAATTCGACTACACTACCCTCATCAATTACCAACAAATTTTACTCGTTTTAACTAATGTCATCACTGTAACCAAGATTTTCACAAAAAAAAAACTCTATGACACCTAACACACACGCACACACACACCCCACAACACCCACAATTTTTCTCGTTTTAACCCTTTTAGTTCATTAAAGTTAATAAGGGGACACAGTACATCAGAAAGTCACAACAACAACATCCACAACCCACAATTTTTTCTCGTTTTAACCCTTTTAGTTCATTAAAGTTAATAAGGGGACACACTACATCAGAAAAAGTCCCAACAACAACCCACTTATAACATCTTTTTTCGGTATCTCTAGTTCGACAACAACACCCACATCCCACAACACCCACGAACATTTCCAAAACACTATTTGAGTACTCCCAATTACACCACTGATTACTACTAAAACACCACTGAATTCAATCAAAACACCCTTCAACACCTTCAAACACCCTTGAACACCTTCAAAACACTCTTGAACACCTTCAAAATCACCTTTGAACATTTCCAATCAACACTGAATCACTTCCAAAAAACACAATTTGAGTACTCCCAATTACACCACTGAATACTACTAAAACACCGCTGAATTCAATCAAAACACCCTTCAACACCTTCAAAACACCTTTGAACACCTTCAAAACACCTTTGACACCTTCAAAAACACCTTTGAACATTTCCAATCAACACTGAAACACTTCCAAAAAAACACAATTTGAGTACTCCCAATTACACCACTGAATACTACTAAAACACCGCTGAATTCAATCAAAACACCCTTCAACACCTTCAAAACACCTTTGAACACCTTTGAACACCTTCAAAAAAACAACATTTGAACACACTCAAAACACCTTTGAACACCTTTGAACATTTCCAAACAACACTGAAACACTTCCAAAAACACCATTTGAGTACTCCCAAATACACCACTGAATACTAAAACACCACTGAATACACTCAAAACACCACCAAAATCACCATAAACTAAGATCAACACCCACATCCCACAACACCCACAACCCACAACACCCACAATTTTTTCTCGTTTTATCTAATTTCATCAGAAAGTCACAACACCCACACCCCCCATTTTTTTCTCGTTTTAACCCTTTTAGTTCATTAAAGTTAATAAGGGGACACACTACATCAGAAAAAGTCCCAACAACAACCCACTTATAACATTTTTTTTTTCGGTATCTCTAGTTCGACAACAACACCCACACCCCACAACACCCATGAACATTTCCAAAACACTATTTGAGTACTCCCAATTACACCACTGATTACTACTAAAACAGCGCTGAATTCAATCAAAACACCCTTCAACACCTTCAAACACCCTTGAACACCTTCAAAACACTCTTGAACACTTTTCAAAAACACCTTTGAACATTTCCAATCAACACTGAAACACTTCCAAAAACACCATTTGAGTACTCCCAATTACACCACTGATTACTACTAAAACACCGCTGAATTCAATCAAAACACCCTTCAACACCTTCAAAACACCTTTGAACACCTTCAAAACACCTTTGAACACATTCAAAAACACTCTCATAATCATTTGAACACACTCAAAACACCTTTGAATAACCTCAAAACACCTTCGAACACCTTCAAAACACCCTTGAACACCCTTGATCACCTTCAAAAAAACAACATTTGAACACACTCAAAACACCTTTGAACACCTTTGAACATTTCCAAACAACACTGAAACACTTCCAAAAACACCATTTGAGTACTCCCAAATACACCACTGAATACTAAAACACCACTGAATACACTCAAAACACCACCAAAATCACCATAAACTAAGATCAACACCCACATCCCACAACACCCACAACCCACAACACCCACAATTTTTTCTCGTTTTATCTAATTTCATCAGAAAGTCACAACACCCACACCCCCCATTTTTTCTCGTTTTAACCCTTTTAGTTCATTAAAGTTAATAAGGGGCCACACTACATCAGAAAAAGTCACAAAAACAACCCACTTATAACGTCTTTTCGGTATCTCTAGTTCGACAACAACACCCACATCCCACATCACCCACATCCCACATCCCCCCCACACACACACACAGACACACACACACACATCCCTAACCTAGCCTAACCTAACCTAACTTATCCTAACCTAACCTAACCTAACCTAACCTAACCTAACCTAACCTAACTTATCCTAACCTAGCCTAACCTAACCTAACCTTACCTAAATTATCCTAACCTAACCTAACCTAGCCTAACCTAACCTAACTTAACCTAACCTAACCTAACCGAACCTACCCTAACCTAACCTTACCTAACCTAACCTAGCCTAACCTAACCTAACCTAACTTAACCTAACCCAACCTAACCTAACCTAACCTAGCCTAACCTAACTTAACCTAACCTAACCTAACCTACCCTAACCTAACCTAACCTAACCTATCTTAACCTTACCTAACCTAACCTAGCCGAACCTATCCTAACCTAACCTAAAATATATTGGAACACTTCCAAAATACATTAGAGTACTCCAGAATTACTTTGAACGACTCCATTTTTGGATATTTCCAAATTAGTTTTGAAAACTTTATCGTAAAATCGAACATTATTTTCTTGTTGGTAAAACACACTCAATGGTAGAAAAATTTACTCGATTTCCGAATAGAAGCACTGTCCTCGCTCTGAGAGACTCATTGTGGGTCACCCCAACACATGGTGTAATGCGCTTCACACCCAAGGTAGAACATAACACCTGCGTCAACTCAGGTCAGACAGGCGCCATGTAATGCGGGTAACATCCAAGGTAGAAAATCATCTCTTTCCAGACCAACTGTCTATCCTAACCTAACCTAACCTAGCCTAATTCCTAACCTAACCTAACCTCACCTAACCGAACCTAACCTAACTCCATCAATCACCTCTATCCTAACCTAACCTAACCTAACCTAACCCAACCTAACTCCATCAAACACCTCTATCCTAACCTAACCTAACCTATCCTAACCTAACCTAACTCCATCAAACACCTCGAATACTACCTAACTTAACCTAACCTAACCTTACCTAACCTCACCTAACCGAACCTAACCTAACCTATCCTAACCTAACCTAACCTAACCTAACCCAACCTAACTCCATCAAACACCTCTATCCTAACCTAACCTAACCTATCCTAACCTAACCTAACTCCATCAAACACCTCGAATACTACCTAACTTAACCTAACCTAACCTTACCTAACCTACCGAACCTAACCTAACCTAACCTAACCTATCCTAACCTGTCCCAACCTAACCTAACCTAACCTATCCTAACCTAACCTAACCTAACCTAACTTATCCTAAGCTAACCTAACCTAACTTATCCTAACCTAACCTATCCTAACCTAACCTAAACACTGACTAACTTTGAACCAACTCTGAACACCACTGATCTTCTTCAAAAAATGCTCTGCACATCATTTGAACACCTTCAAAAAAAACACCATCAAACACCTCCGAATACTCCCAAAAAAACACTACTGATTACTACCAAATCACCACTGAATACTACCAATCACCGTCAAAATCACCAGAAACTAAGTTTAACATCACCATCTAACATCCTTTTTATAGAAATCCCCTCAAATCACTATAACCAAGAACTCCCTCCCCATTTGGCGCATAAAAAAAAAAGCATGAACACAAACCTAATACGCAAACACTTAGTACATGATCACCATCAACTGAAAACATATCTTATACACACACATAATATAAGACAATCACCAACTACAATCACCCATGTTCACTTACCTCAAAATCACTAATATCACAGAAAACAATCATTTTTATAAACATTTCACACACACACACACAAAAAAAAAAATCATATTTGACAATATCTAAGCGCACTCACCTCACTACCACCAACACACGATGTCTCACCTCACAGGACCGACGAGCTCACCTCCAGTGACGTCACACTCCCATTGTGTTACTTGGTGGTTGGTAACATCACACCTAACCCCCCTTGTTTCAACCTGTTGTACCCTACATTATCTAAGAACACTATATCCAAGACGATTACCAGATTTTATGATCCCCAACACCAAGATCACAGAAAACACACATTTTTATAATTATTCACACAAAAATCACGATCACCAATTCCATATCATGTTTACCGTCATCTATCAACACTAATCACCAAGATCACCAAAAAAAATCTAAGATCATGCATCTCAAAACTACTATGATCACTGAAAACACTTATTTTTTAAACATTCGCACAAAAATAAGACATACACAAAAATACCACAACACTTTCCACCAACATCTATAACATAACATGAGCACTATAACATATCACTATCACAAAAAAAATAATACACAAACACCCACATATTATACATTTCAATTGGAAATTTAAGACATGAGACATACACACCAAATCTAAGACATTCACCTCCAACTAAGACATACACATCACCCCTAAAACTTCCTTCCTTATTCATTCCGTATATCTCCTAGAGCTGTTTTAACCCCGACGGATCCACCACGACGTAGGAGCCAGAGTGTAGTAGGTGGTGTTGGAGTGGTGATGGTTCCTCTGGCTCCTACGTCGTGATGGAACCGTCGGGGTTAAAACAGCTCTAGGAGATATACGGAATGAATAAGGAAGGAAGTTTTAGGGGTGATGTGTATGTCTTAGTTGGAGGTGAATGTCTTAGATTTGGTGTGTATGTCTCATGTCTTAAATTTCCAATTGAAATGTATAATATGTGGGTGTTTGTGTATTATTTTTTTTGTGATAGTGATATGTTATAGTGCTCATGTTATGTTATAGATGTTGGTGGAAAGTGTTGTGGTATTTTTGTGTATGTCTTATTTTTGTGCGAATGTTTAAAAAATAAGTGTTTTCAGTGATCATAGTAGTTTTGAGATGCATGATCTTAGATTTTTTTTGGTGATCTTGGTGATTAGTGTTGATAGATGACGGTAAACATGATATGGAATTGGTGATCGTGATTTTTGTGTGAATAATTATAAAAATGTGTGTTTTCTGTGATCTTGGTGTTGGGGATCATAAAATCTGGTAATCGTCTTGGATATAGTGTTCTTAGATAATGTAGGGTACAACAGGTTGAAACAAGGGGGGTTAGGTGTGATGTTACCAACCACCAAGTAACACAATGGGAGTGTGACGTCACTGGAGGTGAGCTCGTCGGTCCTGTGAGGTGAGACATCGTGTGTTGGTGGTAGTGAGGTGAGTGCGCTTAGATATTGTCAAATATGATTTTTTTTTTTTGTGTGTGTGTGTGAAATGTTTATAAAAATGATTGTTTTCTGTGATATTAGTGATTTTGAGGTAAGTGAACATGGGTGATTGTAGTTGGTGATTGTCTTATATTATGTGTGTGTATAAGATATGTTTTCAGTTGATGGTGATCATGTACTAAGTGTTTGCGTATTAGGTTTGTGTTCATGCTTTTTTTTTTATGCGCCAAATGGGGAGGGAGTTCTTGGTTATAGTGATTTGAGGGGATTTCTATAAAAAGGATGTTAGATGGTGATGTTAAACTTAGTTTCTGGTGATTTTGACGGTGATTGGTAGTATTCAGTGGTGATTTGGTAGTAATCAGTAGTGTTTTTTTGGGAGTATTCGGAGGTGTTTGATGGTGTTTTTTTTGAAGGTGTTCAAATGATGTGCAGAGCATTTTTTGAAGAAGATCAGTGGTGTTCAGAGTTGGTTCAAAGTTAGTCAGTGTTTAGGTTAGGTTAGGATAGGTTAGGTTAGGATAAGTTAGGTTAGGTTAGCTTAGGATAAGTTAGGTTAGGTTAGGTTAGGTTAGGATAGGTTAGGTTAGGTTAGGTTGGGACAGGTTAGGATAGGTTAGGTTAGGTTAGGTTAGGTTCGGTAGGTTAGGTAAGGTTAGGTTAGGTTAAGTTAGGTAGTATTCGAGGTGTTTGATGGAGTTAGGTTAGGTTAGGATAGGTTAGGTTAGGTTAGGATAGAGGTGTTTGATGGAGTTAGGTTGGGTTAGGTTAGGTTAGGTTAGGTTAGGATAGGTTAGGTTAGGTTCGGTTAGGTGAGGTTAGGTAAGGTTAGGTTAGGTTAAGTTAGGTAGTATTCGAGGTGTTTGATGGAGTTAGGTTAGGTTAGGATAGGTTAGGTTAGGTTAGGATAGAGGTGTTTGATGGAGTTAGGTTGGGTTAGGTTAGGTTAGGTTAGGTTAGGATAGAGGTGATTGATGGAGTTAGGTTAGGTTCGGTTAGGTGAGGTTAGGTTAGGTTAGGAATTAGGCTAGGTTAGGTTAGGTTAGGATAGACAGTTGGTCTGGAAAGAGATGATTTTCTACCTTGGATGTTACCCGCATTACATGGCGCCTGTCTGACCTGAGTTGACGCAGGTGTTATGTTCTACCTTGGGTGTGAAGCGCATTACACCATGTGTTGGGGTGACCCACAATGAGTCTCTCAGAGCGAGGACAGTGCTTCTATTCGGAAATCGAGTAAATTTTTCTACCATTGAGTGTGTTTTACCAACAAGAAAATAATGTTCGATTTTACGATAAAGTTTTCAAAACTAATTTGGAAATATCCAAAAATGGAGTCGTTCAAAGTAATTCTGGAGTACTCTAATGTATTTTGGAAGTGTTCCAATATATTTTAGGTTAGGTTAGGATAGGTTCGGCTAGGTTAGGTTAGGTAAGGTTAAGATAGGTTAGGTTAGGTTAGGTTAGGGTAGGTTAGGTTAGGTTAGGTTAAGTTAGGTTAGGCTAGGTTAGGTTAGGTTAGGTTGGGTTAGGTTAAGTTAGGTTAGGTTAGGTTAGGCTAGGTTAGGTTAGGTAAGGTTAGGTTAGGGTAGGTTCGGTTAGGTTAGGTTAGGTTAAGTTAGGTTAGGTTAGGCTAGGTTAGGTTAGGTTAGGATAATTTAGGTAAGGTTAGGTTAGGTTAGGCTAGGTTAGGATAAGTTAGGTTAGGTTAGGTTAGGTTAGGTTAGGTTAGGTTAGGTTAGGATAAGTTAGGTTAGGTTAGGCTAGGTTAGGGATGTGTGTGTGTGTGTGTGTGTGTGTGTGTGTGGGGGGATGTGGGATGTGGGTGATGTGGGATGTGGGTGTTGTTGTCGAACTAGAGATACCGAAAAGACGTTATAAGTGGGTTGTTTTTGTGACTTTTTCTGATGTAGTGTGGCCCCTTATTAACTTTAATGAACTAAAAGGGTTAAAACGAGAAAAAATGGGGGGTGTGGGTGTTGTGACTTTCTGATGAAATTAGATAAAACGAGAAAAAATTGTGGGTGTTGTGGGTTGTGGGTGTTGTGGGATGTGGGTGTTGATCTTAGTTTATGGTGATTTTGGTGGTGTTTTGAGTGTATTCAGTGGTGTTTTAGTATTCAGTGGTGTATTTGGGAGTACTCAAATGGTGTTTTTGGAAGTGTTTCAGTGTTGTTTGGAAATGTTCAAAGGTGTTCAAAGGTGTTTTGAGTGTGTTCAAATGTTGTTTTTTTGAAGGTGATCAAGGGTGTTCAAGGGTGTTTTGAAGGTGTTCGAAGGTGTTTTGAGGTTATTCAAAGGTGTTTTGAGTGTGTTCAAATGATTATGAGAGTGTTTTTGAATGTGTTCAAAGGTGTTTTGAAGGTGTTCAAAGGTGTTTTGAAGGTGTTGAAGGGTGTTTTGATTGAATTCAGCGGTGTTTTAGTAGTAATCAGTGGTGTAATTGGGAGTACTCAAATGGTGTTTTTGGAAGTGTTTCAGTGTTGATTGGAAATGTTCAAAGGTGTTTTTGAAAAGTGTTCAAGAGTGTTTTGAAGGTGTTCAAGGGTGTTTGAAGGTGTTGAAGGGTGTTTTGATTGAATTCAGCGCTGTTTTAGTAGTAATCAGTGGTGTAATTGGGAGTACTCAAATAGTGTTTTGGAAATGTTCATGGGTGTTGTGGGGTGTGGGTGTTGTTGTCGAACTAGAGATACCGAAAAAAAAAAATGTTATAAGTGGGTTGTTGTTGGGACTTTTTCTGATGTAGTGTGTCCCCTTATTAACTTTAATGAACTAAAAGGGTTAAAACGAGAAAAAAATGGGGGGTGTGGGTGTTGTGACTTTCTGATGAAATTAGATAAAACGAGAAAAAATTGTGGGTGTTGTGGGTTGTGGGTGTTGTGGGATGTGGGTGTTGATCTTAGTTTATGGTGATTTTGGTGGTGTTTTGAGTGTATTCAGTGGTGTTTTAGTATTCAGTGGTGTATTTGGGAGTACTCAAATGGTGTTTTTGGAAGTGTTTCAGTGTTGTTTGGAAATGTTCAAAGGTGTTCAAAGGTGTTTTGAGTGTGTTCAAATGTTGTTTTTTTGAAGGTGTTCAAAGGTGTTCAAAGGTGTTTTGAAGGTGTTGAAGGGTGTTTTGATTGAATTCAGCGGTGTTTTAGTAGTATTCAGTGGTGTAATTGGGAGTACTCAAATTGTGTTTTTTTGGAAGTGTTTCAGTGTTGATTGGAAATGTTCAAAGGTGTTTTTGAAGGTGTCAAAGGTGTTTTGAAGGTGTTCAAAGGTGTTTTGAAGGTGTTGAAGGGTGTTTTGATTGAATTCAGCGGTGTTTTAGTAGTATTCAGTGGTGTAATTGGGAGTACTCAAATTGTGTTTTTTGGAAGTGATTCAGTGTTGATTGGAAATGTTCAAAGGTGATTTTGAAGGTGTTCAAGAGTGTTTTGAAGGTGTTCAAGGGTGTTTGAAGGTGTTGAAGGGTGTTTTGATTGAATTCAGTGGTGTTTTAGTAGTAATCAGTGGTGTAATTGGGAGTACTCAAATAGTGTTTTGGAAATGTTCGTGGGTGTTGTGGGATGTGGGTGTTGTTGTCGAACTAGAGATACCGAAAAAAGATGTTATAAGTGGGTTGTTGTTGGGACTTTTTCTGATGTAGTGTGTCCCCTTATTAACTTTAATGAACTAAAAGGGTTAAAACGAGAAAAAATTGTGGGTTGTGGATGTTGTTGTTGTGACTTTCTGATGTACTGTGTCCCCTTATTAACTTTAATGAACTAAAAGGGTTAAAACGAGAAAAATTGTGGGTGTTGTGGGGTGTGTGTGTGCGTGTGTGTTAGGTGTCATAGAGTTTTTTTTTTGTGAAAATCTTGGTTACAGTGATGACATTAGTTAAAACGAGTAAAATTTGTTGGTAATTGATGAGGGTAGTGTAGTCGAATTAGAGTTACCGAAAAAAGATGATATAAGTGGGTTGTGATGAAATTAGTTTAAAACGATATTCAAAGGTGTTTTGAAGGTGTTCAAGGGTGTTTATGTGAGTATTCGAATGATTATGAGAGTACTTTGGGGGTGTTCAAAGTAAAGTGTTTGAGTTAGTTTTTGTGATAATGTTGTGAAGTCTGGAGACTGAGGGATGAGTTGTAATTTAATGAAATGTGTAAGTGCAGATAAATTAGAGATGTCAAATCTTATTTGGGAGTACTCAAATAGTGTTTTGGAAATGTTCAAAGGTGTTTTTGAAGGTGTTCAAGAGTGTTTTGAAGGTGTTCAAGGGTGTTTGAAGGTGTTGAAGGGTGTTTTGATTGAATTCAGCGGTGTTTTAATAGTATTCAGTGGTGTAATTGGGAGTACTCAAATTGTGTTTTTTGGAAGTGTTTCAGTGTTGATTGGAAATGTTCAAAGGTGTTTTTGAAGGTGTTCAAGATTGTTTTGAAGGTGTTCAAGGGTGTTTATGTGAGTATTCAAATGATTTATGAGAGTGTTTTTGGTGATGTTCAAAGGTGTTCAAAGGTGTTTGAAGGTGTTCAAGGGTGTTTATGTGAGTATTCAAATGATTTATGAGAGTGTTTTGGTGATGTTCAAAGGTGTTCAAAGGTGATTTGAGTGTGTTCAAATGTTGTTTTTTGAAGGTGATCAAGGGTGTTTTGAAGGTGTTCAAGGGTGTTTTGAAGGTGTTCAAGGGTGTTTATGTGAGTATTCAAAGGTGTTTTTTGAAGGTGTTCAAATGATGTGCAAGAGTACTTATGAAGGTGTTCTGGGAGTATTCAGAGGTGATTTGGGGGTGTTCGAATGATGTTTTTGGAGTATTTCAGTATTGTTTGGAAATGTATAAAGGTATTTTTGTGAGTATTCAAATGATTTATGAGAGTGTTTTTGAAGATGTTCAAAGTAAAAGTGCGTATTTAACTTCGTAATATGTAAAATTGTGACTAGTGAATTTATCGAAAAGTGGTTATAAGTGTTGTGGTGACTTTCTGATGTACTGTATCCCCTTATTAAATTTAATGAACTAAAAGGGTTAAAACGAGAAAAAATTGGGGGTTATGAGTGAAAATTGTGAGGTGTTGGTTGGAGTGTGAGGGTTCGGGAGGGTGGGGAGGAGGTTACTTCGTGGGGGAGTGACCTGAGATGAAATAGTTAAAACGAGAAAAATGTCTAGACTTGTGTTGTAAAGAAATTGTGGGTATTAACGAAAAAAATGTGTCTTTCTGATGATGAAAATGTTTTCCCTATGATGTAGGTACTATATCCCCTTATTAACTTGAATGAACTAAAAGGATCGACAAAGATTCAGCCTGTGTGCGCGTGACGTCACTGCTATGTCCCCTTATTAATTAAAAGGGTATACAAGATTCAACCTGTGTGCTGGGTCAACACGTGACGTCACTGACCGCCGAGTAAACACCCTTCATTAGACCTGTAGTAAGCATGCCCCCATAGGAGGAGTTCATTTGAATGCTTATACCCAGAGGGGGGATTCCAAAAACTTGATCCGAGGAATTTCGAAAACCCCATAGGGGGGAATCCAAAAAACTTGATCCGAGGAGATGGAGACTTTCGAAACCCCCATAGGGGGGAATCCAAAAACTTGGTAATATCGAGAAATTTTGGGGTGGGGGTGAAAGTGGGATGGGGGGATCCGAGGAGATCATAAGAATTTCGAAAACCCCCATAGGGGGGAATCCAAAAAACTTGATCCGAGGAGATGGAGAATTTCGAAACCCCCATAGGGGGGAATCCAAAAACTTGGTAATATTGAGAAATTTTGGGATGGGGGTGAAAGTGAGAGGGGGAACCTCAAAAATTTGATCCGAGGAGATGGAGAATTTCGAAAAAAAACCCAGAGGGGGGAATGCAAAAACTTGGTAATATTGAGAAATTTTTTGGGGATGGGGGGTGGAAGGAGGGGCAATCCAAAAAACCTTGATCCAAGGAGATGGAGAATTTCGAAAACCCCATAGGAGGGAATCCAAAAACTTGGTATTATCGAGAAAAATTTGAGGTTGGGGGGTGGGTGAAAGTGGGAGGGGTAATCCAAAAATTTGATCCAAGGTGATCATAAGAAATTCAAAACCCCCATAGGGGGGGGGAATCCAAAAACTTGTATTATCGAGAAATTTTTGGGATTGGGGGGGGGGGTGAAAGTGGGAGGGCCAACCTTAAAAATTTGATCTGAGGAGATGGAGAATTTCGAAAACCCCCATAGGGGGGAATGCAAAAACTTGTAATATCGAGAAATTTTGGGATGGGGGTGAAAGTGGGAGGGGTAATCCAAAAATTTGATCCAAGGACATGGAGAATTTCGAAAACCCCATAGGGGGGGATCCAAAAAACTTGATCCGAG
>NW_027195342.1:132500-142500 GCF_038502225.1 Cherax quadricarinatus | reverse complement strand
GTCTGTCCAGGTCTCTTTGAAGTCCTGCCTGGTCCTCATCAGATTTAATTCTCCTCATTAACTTCACATCATCTGCAAACAGGGACACTTCTGAGTCTAACCCTTCCGTCATGTCGTTCACATATACCAAAAATAGCACTGGTCCTAGGACCGACCCCTGTGGGACCCCGCTCGTCACAGGTGCCCACTGTGATACATCATTACGTACCATGACTCGTTGTTGCCTCCCTGTCAGGTATTCTCTGATCCATTGCAGTGCCCTTCCTGTTATATGCGCCTGGTGCTCTAGCTTCTGCACTAATCTCTTGTGAGGAACTGTGTCAAAGGCCTTCTTGCAGTCCAAGAAGATGCAATCAACCCACCCCTCTCTCTCTTGTCTTACTTCTGTTATTTTATCATAAAACTCCAGAAGGTTTGTGACACAGGATTTGCCTTCCGTGAATCCGTGCTGGTTGGCATTTATACTCCTGTTCCGTTCCAGGTGCTCCACCACTCTCCTCCTGATAATCTTCTCCATAATTTTGCATACTATACACGTCAATGACACAGGTCTATAGTTTAGTGCCTCTTTTCTGTCTCCTTTTTTAAAAATGGGAACTACATTTGCCGTCTTCCATACCTCAGGTAGTTGCCCAGTTTCCAGGGATGTGTTGAAGATTGTGGTAAGTGGCACGCACAATATATCTGCTCCCTCTCTAAGGACCCACGGGGAGATGTTGTCTGGTCCCATTGCCTTTGAGGTATCGATGTCCCTTAGCAGTTTCTTCACCTCCTCCTCATCTGTATGTATGTCGTCCAACACTTGTTGGTGTATTCCTTGCTGGTGTCCCCGTCTGGTCTGTCCCCCCAGAGTCCTTCCTGTCTCTACTGTAAATACTTCCTTAAATCTCTTGTTTAGCTCCTCACATACCTCTTGATCGTTTCTTGTGAGTTCTCCACCTTCTTTCCTCAGCCTTATCACCTGGTCCTTGACTGTTGTCTTCCTCCTAATGTGGCTATACAGCAGTTTCGGGTCAGATTTGACTTTCGATGCTATGTCGTTTTCATACTGTCGCTGGGCCTCCCTCCTTATCTGTGCATACTCGTTTCTGGCTCTTCTACTAATCTCCTTGTTTTCCTGGGTCCTATGCCTCCTGTACCTTTTCCATTCTCTGTTGCACTTAGTTTTTGCCTCCCTACACCTTCGGGTAAACCAAGGACTCGTTTTGGTCTTCCTATTATTTCCGTTTCCCTTGGGAACAAAACTTTCCTCTGCCTCCTTGCACTTTGTTGCCACATATTCCATCATCTCGTTTACTGATTTTCCTACCATTTCTCTGTCCCACTGAACCTCCTGCAGGAAGTTTCTCATACCTGTGTAGTCCCCCCTTTTATAGTTTGGCCTGTCCCCTTCAGTTCCTGTTACCTTCTCCACTTGTAACTCTACTATATAGTCAAAACTCAGAACCACATGATCGCTAGCTCCAAGGGGCCTCTCATAAGTGATGTCCTCAATGTCTGAACTGCTCAGGGTGAACACAAGATCCAGTCTTGCTGGCTCATCCTCCCCTCTCTCTCTGGTTGTGTCCCTGACATGTTGATGCATGAGGTTTTCAAGTACCACATCCATCATCTTGGCTCTCCATGTTTCGGGACCCCCATGTGGCTCCAGGTTTTCCCAGTCGATCTCCCTGTGGTTGAAATCGCCCATTACCAGTAACTTTGCTCTGCTCGAGTGAGCTCTTCTTGCCACCTCAGCCAGTGTGTCCACCATCACCCTGTTGTTTTCTTCGTACTCCTCTCTTGGCCTCCTGCAGTTCTGTGGTGGGTTATACATCACTCCAATGACTACTTTATGTTCTCCGGACTGAATTGTACCTACAATGTAGTCTCTTTCTCCAATCATGTCCATGCCTTCCATTTCCTCAAATCCCCATCGGTGTTTTATGAGCAGTGCAACCCCTCCTCCCCCTCTACTCCTTCTATCTTTCCTCAGGATCTGATATCCTGTTGGGAAGATTGTGTCTGTTATTGTCTCAGCGAGTTTTGTTTCTGTGACTGCTATGATGTCTGGGGATTTTTCACTGATTCTTTCATTCCACTCCTCATGTTTATTCATTATTCCATCCGCGTTTGTGTACCAAACCTTTAGCTTCTTTTCTATCATTGTGGTCATGCAAGAATATTGGGGTTGGGGGAGCGAGAGCCTTGGTGGGGGCCTATATGGGGCTGTGGTGTAGGTGGGGTTTGTGTTGATGGGGGTGGGGTCAGAATGCCCATAAGGGACAGCTGTTGGGGTGAGGTTTGTGATATGGGGATTGGTGGCAGAGGGAACAGTGAGTGGGTTGTAGTATAGGTTGCTCAGTTGCGTTGGGAATGTCGCGGGTGGAGTCTTTTGGTGGGAGATTCTGTGGGGTGTGTTTGCCCTTCCTCCTGTGTCTGGGTCCTGCTCATTTTCATTGCTTCTCGTTCCTCCTTGCGTCTCTGTACCCTCTCTTTCAGTGTAGTCCTTTCTTCTTGTGTTCTGTCGCGGTCGAGGTATACTCTCTGGTACCCCTCTTTGTCCCTCAGTCTTGCTTTCTCTTGCAGAATCCTGGTTCGAACTGATTCTTCCTTGAAAGTTACTCTGACAGGCCGTATCCTTCCACTCGCAAACCACCCAATTCTCTGAAAATTTGTCACCTGGGTCATATTGCCCTCCCCTATTGTTTTCATGATGCCTTCAATCATTTTTTTCTCCTCCTGTTTTATTTCTTCAAAGTTGGCCCCCTTGGCTTCTTGGAGCCCGTACACAAAAACTGACCTCGCCCTTTCCTCCTCCCACTGAGTCTCCATCTGCGTCCTCTGAGGCATTTTATTTCCTTCCATTGACATGTTCTTGCCTTCAGTCCCTGTCATATCTGAAACTTCTATTCTCAGTGGACTGTCTTTCCTGACCAGCTGTCCCTTGCTACTGCAGTTGGCTGTTAGAATCTCTGCATATAGCATACCTTCATTGTCTTCGGACCTGTCGTTTGATCTTAGTGTGCTCGTCGTCTTTTCCCTGGCTCCACGTGGGTCTGATAGGGCCTTCATGTTCGGCATGTCTCCGTTGTTGCTTACCATCCCCTTGTCTGCGCCTGACTTTGAATTTCCTGATGTCACACCTGAATTGTCATTTGTCTCTCTAATCTGTTTCAGGCTTTGCAGTTTCTCTTCTAAGCACTGTATCCTAGCTTCTGCTGCTAAGACCTGTACTTCCCACTTCCTGCACTCTTCAGCTATCCGCTCCTCCATTTTCTTACCAAGCTCTACTATCTTCCTTCCCCACTCTTCCTCCCTTTTTTGGAGCTCTAGCTCCCAGTCTTTCCTCCCTGGTTCGTCCACCAGATCTCTGGGTTTCCGTCCTCTAAGGCCCCCAATTTTTTTTTTTTTTTTTTTTTTTTTTTTTTTTTTACTTTTTATTACCACAGACAGAAGGCTAGAGGAGGGAGAGGGTGTGGGGGAGAGAGAGAGAGGGTAGAAAGAGGGAGAGAGAGGAGAGAGAAAGGGTAGAAAGAGGGAGAGAGAGGAGAGAGTATGGGGGTGAGGGATAAGACCAAGGGGGAGGGAGAGAAATGTGAGGGGGGAGAGAAAGGGTAGAGAGAGGGAGAAAGAGAGGGAGAGGGAGAGGAGAAGAGAGAGGGAAAGAAGGCTATGAGAGAGAGAAACGCGAGGGAGGGAAAAGGTAAGAGGTCTGTGGGGGAGGCAGTCAAATTCCAAGGATCAGCTGTGTGTACTCACCTAGTTGTGGTTTCGGGGTCGAGACCCAGCTCCTGGCCCCGAGTGTGTATCTGTGTGCGCGCGTGTGTGTGTGTGTGAGCACGTCAGTTGTTTATATGTCCCAGAAATACAATTCACTTCTGTGTATCCGTAATACTAATGAGATACCACTAACACTGAGAGTAGTTCTAATTATAATACTAGCGTGTGTTAACAAGTCATTCTTTCACCCAGTTATGTACTACCTTTTACTACATGTGTAGAGGAGGGAGAGGGTGTGGGGGAGAGAGAGAAAGGGTAGAAAGAGGGAGAGAGAGGAGAGAGAAAGGGTAGAAAGAGGGAGAGAGAGGAGAGAGTATGGGGGTGAGGGATAAGACCAAGGGGGAGGGAGAGAAATGTGAGGGGGGAGAGAAAGGATAGAGAGAGGGAGAAAGAGAGAGGGAGAAAGGAGGGAAGAAGGCTATGAGAGAGAGAAACGCGAGGGAGGGAAAAGGTAAGAGGTCTGTGGGGGAGGCAGTCAAATTCCAAGGATCAGCTGTGTGTACTCACCTAGTTGTGGTTTCGGGGTCGAGACCCAGCTCCTGGCCCCGAGTGTGTATCTGTGTGCGCGCGTGTGTGTGTGTGTGAGCACGTCAGTTGTTTATATGTCCCAGAAATACAATTCACTTCTGTGTATCCGTAATACTAATGAGATACCACTAACACTGAGAGTAGTTCTAATTATAATACTAGCGTGTGTTAACAAGTCATTCTTTCACCCAGTTATGTACTACCTTTTACTACATGTGTAGAGGAGGGAGAGGGTGTGGGGGAGAGAGAGAAAGGGTAGAAAGAGGGAGAGAGAGGAGAGAGAAAGGGTAGAAAGAGGGAGAGAGAGGAGAGAGTATGGGGGTGAGGGATAAGACCAAGGGGGAGAGAGAGAAATGTGAGGGGGAGAGAAAGGGTAGAGAGAGGGAGAAAGAGAGGGAGAGGGAGAGAAAGAGAGAGAGAGGGAGAAAGGAGGGAAAGAGGGTATTGAGAGGGAGAAACGCGAGGAAGGGGAAAGGTAAGAGGTCTGTGGGGGAGGCGGTCAAATTCCAAGGATCAGCTGTGTGTACTCACCTAGTTGTGGTTTCAGGGGTCGAGACCCATCTCCTGGCCCCGAGTGTGTATGTGTGTGCGTGCGTGTGTGTGTGTGTGAGCACGTCAGTTGTTTATATGTCCCAGAAATACAATTCACTTCTGTGTATCCGTAATACTAATGAGATACCATTAACACTGAAAGTAGTTCTAATAATTATAATACTAGCGTGTGTTAACAAGTCATTCTTTCACCTAGTTATGTAATACCTTTTACTACATGTGTACCCAGTTTTTTTCTTTTTTTATATATTTTATTTAAAACATGACATTACAAAATATAATATGTAAAACTCATTTAAGTCGATAATTAACACAATCCTCCCTACATCTAATATTACACACCACACTTACAACTCCGTGTGGGTACACCCCCCCCCTCCCTGCTCCCTCATCCTATCACTTAACCCAAACCTGTTGGAGCTACCCAACAGAATTACCTGATATGAACAACACTTTTATATACACATCCCTCGAAATGGTACTTAATAATCGACTACAGACCATACAATGCATTGCACTGAACATATTATACAGACATATTCCCCCCCCCCTCCGTGGTTATCCAACCACCCCACTATTTTCAACCTAACATACTATAAACAATGAATGTTGCCTAATCGAAAGTCACACAGCAATGATCCAACATTAATTTATGTAATTGTCCTAATGGTTCAGTTACATAACAATATGTATTACATAACAATGGTGATATAGAAAAGTCACAAAGACATACAAAATTACTACAAAACCATAAGAATAAACTTAGTCTCAAAATCCAACACATGTAAGCCTTTACACATTTAAACATGCAATTCCAGTGTTAAAACAATAACACAGCTTCAACTATGACATTCAAGCTCTATACAGCTTATATGGAGATTACATAGTACTACTGACAACAGTACAATACAACAAAATATAACCATGACATAAGTAACACATAAAGACTGTGCCTAGCACGCACCTAACCACAAAAACCTATAACACCACTGTTGCCCAACTTTATTACACTATCTGACGTGCATTAACCTCTTTACTCTCAAAACAAAACTGAATTGCAGAACACCAGTGACGAACAATTATGCACAGACATTAATACAAACATATCACATCATATCTCTGGACACCGTGCATGATCACAGCATCAACACTATGCAGTGCAAGGCACCTAGAAAACAAGTTGGAGCAAATACGTGCAATTATTATAGCAAATCCCCAAAATACAATGTCATTACCGTAAATCAATATTACCACACACAATATGTATAATAAGTATAAAGTCCATTCACACAAAAACTGGCCAGCTCCACAGGTGCAAGCACCCGTGGTCCACATATTATTCACTCATGCATCACTCATCCAACACTCTCGCAAAACTTTTGTTATCCATTACCAGGGAGGCAACCCTGTTTTCACCCCTGACTTCCCTACCCCAGCAACACTTTCCAATCATACCCTCCCCACCCTCGTATATTACAAGTCTAATAAAACCTGTAACGTAAGTTGCCTATATCCCTCTGAAAAATCCTTCACCCACCTCCTCCCATAAATTTCCTTATTTCTACATACCGTTTTATAGAACGTTAACGCTAACACCCTCCTCTTCACCTCAGTAACCTGTTTGCCCCGCAATCCCCACACTATATAGATATAATCTGCCATAATGTACCCCACAGCTCTGATTACACTTTCCTCCCAACCCCCCACGTCGAGACTTAATGCTCTCAATACAGAAATTCCTTTACCTCCTATCCTATTTATCACCCTATTTAACCACCCCTTGACACTCCTCAGTCCATCACAAAAATATACTACATGAAAAGCCGACTCCTCCCCACCACATATCCCACACTCCCCCCCGTCAACGACTCGTCTATCCCGTAGAACCACACCCGACGGTAAAATGCCATGCAGAAAACGATACATTACATCCCGAACACGAGGTTGCAACCTCATCCTACTCAACCTATTCCATATACTTCCCCATGCATACATGGGGAAAATTCCCTCTACAGGCGCTACAACCCTCCCGGCTAACAATCTACACAACCTACCTATTTTAACCTTTGCTGGCTCTCGATCCCACGCCAGAGCCCTCAACACAGTTTCACACTCATGCAACTCAACTCCTGTATACATCCGTTGCAATCTGTTATGGATCCTGGCCAAACCCCCCCCACCCACACTTTCCCTCATCACCTCCCTTTTAATGAAGACACATTTGACCCTCCGCTTTAAGTCCATCAATCCCAGCCCCCCCTTACTTACAGGTAACATTACCACATCCCTCTTAATCCAATCACAGCTCGAACCCCACAAGAATTTAAAAACCTTCCTAAGTATGTTCGTTATTGCCGGCCCAGTTAATGGGAACACGGCTGCCACGTGCCATACTTTGCTATACAGTAAGATATTAACAACAATGGCACGCTGCACAAGGGTCAAATGATAAGGTCGCAATGCACCCAAGCGTCCCTGAATCCTTTCTACCATCCTAAGCGAGTTTTCCATGCGTGCCACAGGTAGATCGTCTGCATAAATAAGACCGCAGATTTTTAACGAATGCACCTGCCTCCTCCCAACTGCACTACCCCAATCAACCCTACCCGCCCAAGCTCCTAACCCCATGACCATGGATTTATCTGAATTTACCCTCATACCAGTTGCCCCTGCGAACATTTGTACCACCCCGTCTAATGTGTCCATTGACATCCCCTCCCTGATCAGAACAGTTGTATCATCCACATACCCAATTAAAACTGGCCAAACCCTCGCAACCTCACACCCTGGTCCCTCTACGTGACACATACGCTGCTCCATCAATCTATAAAAGGGGTCCTGTACGCACGCAAACAATAATTGTGACATAGGACACCCCTGCCTAAGTCCCCTACCCATTACAATCTTCCCACCCAATCGACCATTAATCTGTACCCTCGCCATTGCACCTCCATACAACGCCTCAACCCAGCCCACTATTTCTTCCCCAAACCCCTGACCCCTGAGGATGGCTTTCAATGCTTTCCGATCCACTCTATCGTATGCCCCTTGCCAATCGAGCGCCACCAAACCTCCCTCCCTCCCCCCCCCTTTTGCCTCCACGAAATCCCTAAGTAACCCATGCCCCTCCACCATAGACCTCCCTGGCAAACCAAACTGAGTTTTTGATACTACCCGCCCTACCACACACTTGACCCGATTTCCCAAAATCTTTGCAAACAATTTATAATCTGCGCATAACAACGAGATCGCCCGGTAATCCCGAAGCGTATGCTGCCCCTTACCCTTCGGTACCAATACAACGACAGCCGTTGCCTGCTTCTCACCCAGCTCACCTCTCTCCTTCATGCAATTTAATAACCTAACCAGAAAATGCCTCAATAATTCCCAATGCTGCTGATAAAACTCTGCCGGGAGTCCATCAATTCCCGGTGCTTTGCCCTTTCGCATTCCACTTAAAGCCCTCCATATTTCCCCCTCAGTTATTTCCCCACCCAGTGCTTCCCTATCACTGTTACGCAACTGACATACCACACTCCCACACACCTGTTCTAAAACCCCATCCTCTACCCCTTCTCGTTGCCAGTACTTCTCATACCACTTGTCAGCAAACGCCCCCATTCCTTCCGTAGCTTGTATGACCTGCCCCTCCCTGTACCCTCCTATCGATTCATGAACCTCCAACCATGGAATAGTCATTGCCTGCTGTCTTTGTTTCTGCCTACGCAATACGCACGATGAAGGTCTATCGCCCCATAACACCTCTTCCACCCCCGCCTGTACCCTCACCGCTTGGAACCTCTCATCCTGTACCTCACGCAGCCTCCCTTTAATTGCCATAATTTCGTCCATTGGATAAGTGCCCGCCACCGCCCCCCTCGCATAACAACCCCGTAATCTATCCTCCAAATAGTTAGCAAGCCCATATTTTAAAGAATTGATACGTTTCCCTTCCTTTACGTAATAGTGCTTAATCCGTTCTTTAGCCACACCATCCCACCACATCACCACATCCTCTACCCCTTTTATCTCTGCACGTAACCCCTCCCACAGCGTTGCAAATCCCTCTATCCCCTCCTCATCACCTAACACACTTGTATTTAATTTCCAATATCCCCTAGATATACCTGCTAGTGACTCCCACACCACCTCTGCTACTACCGCCCGATGATCCGAATAAGCTACTTCTATTGTACGGAAAAATGTCAACCCAACCCCTTGAGATATATACAGCCTGTCCAACCTAGCAGCGTAACCCCGTCTTACAAAAGTGTGCTCTACCTCCCACGCCCCTCCTCCAACCGCATCCCGCAACTGAATATCCCTCAAAAGATCTCGCAAGGCCGCCGACACGTGCCCCGCCCCTTTTGGTTCCACGTCAGCCCTCCTAATAACGCAGTTCCAGTCGCCACCAACGACGGCCACTGCAGGTAAACCACGTAAGAAGAAAACTAGTTCTTCACATACAAAATCCCTTTTTACCCTCACATCATTTTCCGCTGGTGCATACACACATACAAAAGATACCCGCTGTCCCATCCACCACCCATCCACGCGCAATACTCTTCCCCCTCCCCCCCCCCTCACTTCTTAGCAACACAAACGGGCTTGCCTCCCTGATCAATATACCCACACCACCTTTCAGACGTGCAGATGGCAGAGTCATGACCTGAAACCCCTCCACCTCGAGCACTCTTACCTCCTTGAAATTGTGTTCTTGCAGGAACACTACATCCACCCTGTATTTATACAGAAACATTCGAAACCATTCCTTCTTCACACTATTACACAGTCCATTTACGTTCACAGTCATACACCTAAGGCCTCTTTATAGTTTCCAACCCTTCCTCCTCTCTTCATTCATCCCAGGGCCTCCTGCCCCAGAGCCAGCACAAGGCTTCACACCATCAACCCCTCCCCCTTTTTTGCGATGCCTCTTATCGTGACTGCTTCGACGTTGCTCTTCTTTCCTCCCAGACCTCTGCGCCGGCGTCAGGACATCATCTGAGTCTGACGCCGCCGCTCTCTTCCTCGTGATGCCCTCCACATCCATGTTATCTTCAGAGGTTCCCTCACGATGAACCTCTACCTCCACCACGCCCCGTTCCACAGCACACGGCGACAACTCTCTCTTACTAGTTGGCCCGTCAACCCTGCT